>NW_018736138.1:0-32484 GCF_002204515.2 Aedes aegypti
GTTTTGATAGAAGGAATAACTACCTATGTGCAATATCTTTCTAAAGTTTTTAATGGATCAATGCAGCCAACTTTCATGCCAAGTGGACTTCAGGTATGTCCAACAAATTTATTAGCTCAAACCGGAATTCTACAGTTGTACACCCAAGGTCCCCAATTTATTGTCGTTACAATTTTCACCACTGATAAGTTACAACTATTTCATTTGAATACTAAGTTTACTAAATGTTTCCTTATTACTATTATTCCACAAATTATGTTAGAAGGCGTTTATTCCATCATATCAGATTACCTGTATGGAAGATATCTTAAATTTTCATTTTTTTTATTTCTCTATTGTTGGCGATTGGTTGAAGAAAGTTACTAGAGCAACCACTGATTTTGACAGCTTGTATATTCAACGCTTCAAAGCTATAAGTAGTTACATATTAATCATATGAAGTAATATTATGGTCTATCATACTCACAATTCAGTGGGATACACAGGGTGGAAAGCAGTATCGTTAACACGATTACACAACTTTAAGTCTTTTGTAGTGGTAAAGAGTCTAATAAGTTATAAACATTCGAAACTTATTATAGTTTTTACCTGTTATAGAGTGAATTTTGCTACATAGAGGTTGTGTTCTATGAAGCAATAATTTATTCCTGGTTCTAACCACTACAATCAATTAAATCGTGTTGAGCTAAATCTGTATCAACCATTCATTAAGTGCATATTATCTAAGAAGAAAACAATTTATACTTTACCCAGACTTCGATAATTCAATGCAATAGTGTAATAAAACCGGGGCCCAGATAGTCGTTGCGGTAAACGCGCAGCTATTCAGCAAGACCAAGCTGAGGGTCGTGGGTTCGAATCACACCGGTCGAGGATCTTTTCGGGTTGGAAATTTTCTCAAGTTCCCAGGGCATAAAGTATCATCGTACCTGCCACACGATATACGCATGCAAAAATGGTCATTGGCATAGTAAGCTCTCAGTTAATAACTGTGGAAGTGCTCATAAGAACACTAAGCTGAGAAGCAGGCTCTGTCCCAGTGGGGACGCAATTCCAGAAAAAAGAAGAAGAAGTGTAATAAACTACTTGGTAATATTATAATGATTGAGCTGCGAGAACAAGTTCTTCAAATTTATTTCAGAATAGCTTCAGTTAGATAGGTAGTTTACTCATCATTTCAAATAACCATGGAACATAACAACACTTCCTTATCAGGTTTTAGAAAACATATTTTTATACTTTGTTGACATCTATTCCCTTGTGATAATATTGCTCATAGTGGGGAGTTCATACCCGGAGGACAGCGAGATCTCTCTGTCTCTGGAAGTTGGTATTGAACTGTGGTGGTCGTGCATCAATTTTGTATTCGTTGACAATTTGCAATAGAATTATTTACTGAATATTTTTGACGGGGATATTTGAATCCTTGTAATGCAATCATGAAGTGGCATTATCCTATATGTGCATTCTTTATATGATAAACCATATCATGCATGGTGACTTGGATTGCTATATAGAGGGATTATAAATAACGAAAAGTTTATTATTTTTAAAGCTAAGTGGTACTGGTAGATTTTTAAATATTGTGGATAAACATTCATAATATTATCACATTTTCTCATGTAGAGGATAACAATACTTTTTCCGGTAGAGAAATATTCCCTTGGGCATGTGGTAGTGATTAGTTCATTTCGGTAAAGATGTTCATTCAATAAATTTCAAATTGTCGGTTGATTCCAGATCCTCCACTGACTTGGGCCTTAAGGGGGCAGAATCCGTCATTGATTTCGAAATTTTCAAAAGCAGTTTTTTCGTTCAAAATCAAGAAAATTTACAGGAAAATGTGTTCACTGTATTCTATTCTTCAACCGAAACACAGTGAACACATTTCCGTCGAATAATTTTAAGTGTTGAACAGAAAAACTGCTTTTGCAGTTTCGATGATGACGATGATTACGATGACGGAGCGTTGAAAGTTAAAGGATTACTGTTCTGTTGTTATGTTAATAGCCCCCAAATAAATGCACCAACTTTATCTGGTTTAAAGGTTAAAAAATTATGTGTTCTACTGTGTTTCTACCGAAATGCAGAGGTTTTTTATTAATTTATTTCATACTAGTTGTCCCAGCATTGTCCAGTAGTCTTTGGAGGTTTTTCACAAATCCATTCAAGCCATTTCGTGTCATAAAAACACCGTTCCATTTTTATTTATATAGATAGATAGATATATAAATTATTATAGAGCATGAAAAATTCAAAAATTCCTAATGGTAAAAATGCGATAAAAACGTATTGCCACTATTACTAAAGCATCCTCCATTTCAAAGTCAATGAACTGTAATTCATCGGAACATGTTTAAATGTAATTTTATTTCTTACGAACAATCAGATTTAATAACACATGATCCTGCTGTTTTATGCTTCCCCCCAACTTAAGTTTACTCTTTGAAACGAATCGAAACCACTCTGCGGGTAGTGCATTCATTATTTGCCGAGAACACTACTCAGGACTAAGCAATTCAGCATCTCTCCCATCCAGCGTAGACAACTCGGTGCGGTAATGGTTCAGTTGGTTTGCTGGCACAATCCCACTACTAACAACACATCCACATTAAGGTGGCCTATATTTTTATGAGAAAAATAAAATAGAAAAATCTCCCCAAATTTTACATTGCTTATGTGTGTTCTAATGTGACAATTTGAGCGAAATCTGTCATCTCTAAGAAAGGCTAAAAGTGCTTACATTTTGTATGGGAAAAATCTCTTAGGTAATTACTTTGGATGTGCGCATAACACTAAGCTGAGAAGCAGGCTCTGTCCCAGTGGAGACGTAACGCCAAAAAGAGAAGAAGTTGATTGCCGATTAAAAAAAAAACTTTAACGAAACCGGAGAACTTTTGAAAATATTGAGTTGCCCATTCCACCCCGGGGAGTCTATGGTCAAAAATTTAATTATGGTCCCAATTTTCTCATTTATTTGGTCAATTATCCCCATACAAACTTCAAGTTCGTTCAGCCCCTCTTTTTATGCACAAATTCCTTTTAAACTTTCAGGAAGCTTCTGGGGATCCAAATAAACAAATCTAGGGGTGTAACTCAAGATTTTTGTAGTTTGATCATTGTGGGCCACCCTAATCCATATCCTCACATGCAACCTGACTGCTAGCGTATGCTCTCTGTGGTTGTGGATGGACGTTTGTCTCTATGGAGCTGGGTTGATGCCGACGCTGCGGTTGTTCGTGCAGTAAGCCAAGGTGAAAAACTCAACAGAAGAAATAATTTATTCAAATGTAATCTAACTTTCATCAGACTCCTGCCACCAACGAACGATTGTGACCCATTCTCCGGGGACCTTTGAGATCCTTGCTCGGGAGAAAGCATGCACTATTGTAATACTGCCCTTGTTTGCAACATCACGGATTACACGGGTGTTTGCTGGGTTTGCCTGCTCGCTCGGTTTTCCCGCAGGTGAGTGACAAAAAATTCATAATAAACATTAGAACACATTATGAGCGGTGACAGAGCCCGCAGGATGATGGTCTGGAGCAAAGCACGTTGAGCTCCGAGAAACACTGGAACCGACAATGCGAGTAAGGTACATTTATTACAGCTGCTTTTAACAAGATTACTTACAAACTACACTGTAGCTATGTACATCCAATGATCAGCGAGATTTCCCTCTTACATGAGACAGTTACGCATGTAATGGATACAAGTTGTTAATAATGTTTATAGTATATATTTTTCAGATAAATTACAGCCCCCATATTAATGGCGTTTTTTTGTTGTACATGACTTGAACCAAATTTAAAATGCAAGTCAATTTGATTACAGTATGGCTTATACAAAAATGCGAAAATTATGCAAATTTTATGATTTTACATTACTTTGCCATGTAGGACCATTTTTCTCATATTTAAGCAACCAAATTAATGTGCTCAAGCAAAAAGAATCCAACATATTACTACTTGTTTTAAATTATGAATCGTGGTTTACGGCTAACCAGCCAAGCGTCGTAAAATTTGAGCATCTTAGTCATCCTCTTTTGAGGAGGGCGAATGATGGATGTCATTTTTGGGTGACCCCTTAGTTAGCTTTTTGATGGTGACCGCAAAATTAAAAATGAATGGTGCACTAATGGTGAAATTCAAGATTTTTCTGATAATATTCAAGATGATCAAATTTAAAATGACTAAATTTATTGAATATGAAAACTACATATATCATCAGCTTGATCTGTGTTTTAGGATATTTGAAAAGAAAGATACGTGAAGAAATACCTGAAATGTATCAAAAAATTGAGCTTCTCTTCAAACTGCTAGCTAGCGTAAGAGGGACCCACTAATATGCCAGCTTCCCCCTGAAGAGATTTTCGAACAAACAATTTCGCCAGAGATAACATTTAGTTTGTCTGCGTTTGTTCGATAAAATTACAAATGAATCGTGGCATCGGCTTAAACTCCTGAAAATACGTAAATACCCTAATATTATTTAATGTAAAAGATAGAATCGAACATTTAAGTTCACGAACAAATGCTCAAGGTTTCTTAAAGCAGGGCATCTAGAAAGTTTGAACCTTATTTTTGGATTAAACTTCGAACTTCTGTTCGAATTTCAGCCAAATATATCGCTTAAATTTAAAATAAAATGTCGCTCTTGAAGTGATATCAAATTGCAAAAAAAATGACAATTGCCCTGGATTTCAAAATATAATTGGATTTTAGGATTTTAGAATTGTTAATTATTCATTAATATGCAGCTGACCTACGTATGATAAGGTCACATTACTCCAGGTCTTTGATACGGCTTGAAATTTTCAAATGATATAGAGTGTTAATACGCAAATGATCTACATAAGACAATGTCAGATCACTCAAAAACGCATTAACGTTTTAGAAGCTTGTATTTTACAATTGATATCCTTCATGAAATAAAGTCAAATTACTCCAGGGCATTGATATAGCTTACCAATTTTAATTGATGTAGGACCAATTTTAATTTGATACAGGACGTTCAAATACACCTGATCTATTTGGAATACTGTCAAATTTCTCCTGGGTGTTGATAACATCCTATAATTTACAATTGACGTTCTACAGGGGCGTTAAGATGAACCTAATCTACAAAGGATAAGAACAAATTACTCCAGGGCGTTGATACAGCAATGAATTTATTAAATGATGCCCTACAAGGCGTTAAGATACAGCTCATCTATTTGAGGCAACATCAAATTACTCCAGAGCGTTGTTACAGCTTGACAATCTCGATTGAAGTTATACAGGGCTATGAGGTGTGCATGATCTACATAGAATAAAGTCAAATAATCGTACGGGTTTAATAAAGCGAGAAAAATTCGATTGATTTGCTATAGGGCGTAAATATGCTTCAGATCTCGCCAAGGGTGGTCATATGCACTTGATCTACATGTTAAAAGGTCAAATTATTCTAGGGCGTCGATCCAGCCTAGAGTTTACAATTAATGTCCTACAGGGCGATAAGTTGTATCTGATATACATGGAATAAGCTCAAATTACTAAAAGGTGTATCAACGCCCTGGAGCACGTAGGTTTCGATTGATTTCCTACAGAGTGTTCAGATGCTCTAGAGCTCGCAAAGATCTGTGTGGAATAAAGCCGATTTTTTCCAGGGCGTTGATAAAGCTAGGAATTTTTAATTTGATGTCCTGTAGAGCGTCAAGATGCACCTGATCTACATGGAATAAGGTCGATTCTATACCATTACCCGGAAGACCATTACCCGGAATGCAATTTACCGGAAGACCATTTACCGAAATGTACCATTACTCGGAATACACCATTACCCGGAAAGCCAAATCTTCCATTTTCGACGACCTTTCATTGATGCGCAAAACAAATCATGTCACGCTAACCATGGACATTCTCGACTCCCTCGGTTTCCATAAACACTATTTCAAAAAGACATCTCCAAAACAGCTATGGACCAAATATGTTGTTCTTCTTGCCGGCATTACGGCTCAATTGGGACAAAACCTGCTTCTCAGCTGTTCTAGGAGCATTTCTACAGGTAATAGCTGAGAAGCCTATGTCAACCGACCATTTTTGCATTCGTTCATAGTTTGACAAGTATGTAAGTACTCTAGCTCTGAAACGTTGTCAAATTTGTCATCCAGAAATAATTTTGAACCGGCAGTATTCAATTCTACCAACCTCAGCTTGATCTTTCTTAATAACTTCACTTTGCGGTAACGTAAGATTTAAACTGTGAACGAATATCACGATACCACTATTTGATTGAACATGTAATTTTATTTTCGACCTAATTAGAAAAGAATCGCCTGATATAGATCGGAAAACTATGTCTTTAAATTTAGGCTATAAAACTAAATATTACAGGCAAGGATAGAAAGAATAAAAAGAATTATTAATTTTCTTTTATATCCGAGACCACTTGGAACGTACCATCATTATGAATCGAAATCGAAAAAAGCATAACAAATAAGGTACGTTGCATTTGAGTAAATGGAACATCTCAGCATTTAAAAATGTTTACGTTAAAACAGATCAGAATCCAATTTAATAGTGTATCAAAATATAAAAAAAACACTTATATTGCGAGGGAAGCAACATACAAACAGTTCAATTCTTATGTCAGCTTTATAGTTTGGGGAAAGCTAAAAAAATCAAGTCGAAAACTAAAAGTGCCTTGGTGATTGAGAGTAGGGACACTATTCGCCATTGTAACGTCCATCTTTGGAACATCAATAGATCTAGCTATTTTTCTCCGAAAATCATAACTCTGAATTTCGAATTCAATGCCAGTGTAATAAACAGTTTAAACGTAAACGTATTTACCTTCAATCTAACTCGTTCTGCTTCACGTTTCAGCCTGGTATTCTGTCAGCGAAACAGATGAACTGGCTGGATTTATTAAAGAATGTGCCCCGTTTGTTGAACCTCACATGCTTCGTAACACCTTCTATCGCAATATTGAACAGGAGGCAAGAAAGACCATCGCCTTATCGAAGTCCTTTGCGTGTTTCAATCGGGTACGATAACGCACCCGATGTCTTCACACAGCACTGTACCCTATCCATCGTTGCCTTGACCAGTCAGTTTCCCGAGAAAATCATTTCCGCCCATAATTTAAACATTGTTCTTCGCGATCGATGGTATCATACACCGCTTTGAAATTGATGAATAGGTGGTGACCTACATATTCGCCACACTTTTGGAGGATCTGCTGCAACATAAAGTCCGTTGTCGATCTTCCACTTTAGAAACCTGCTTGAGAACTTCCCACACATCTGCTTGCTAGCGAAGATAGGCGGTGGAAGGGGGTCAGAAATTTCCAATTTTAGCGTTACGTAATCAATAAACGCTGCCTAACGAGTTTCTTGAGAATAAGCTGCTTCATCTCTTCCACCCCAACTCTTACAGGTGAAGCTTTTTATCCGGGAATAAACGGATTTGCTGTCTTCGCTTCTGTTTGTATCGTTCCACATTTTGATGGGTACCTTGCTGTAGCATCATCGCCTGCGCTGCATTCTTCTCGTCCTAATGGGTACTTTGACACTACTCCAGTTGTCCTTAAGAGGGGCTCATCCTGCAAACGCTGCTTCAAGGCTTTGCGTGTAATCAGTTGCGATTTCGGGTAGCTTGAAACGTTTCAAATTGTACCGTGGCGGGTGTCGATACCGAATGTTGTTCACAACGGAAAGCCTTTGGCGCACATCACCAAGGTAGTGGTCTGATTCGATGCTTGCATCGCGATAGATTCTGCCGTCGATGATGTCCTAGAAGTATCTTTCATCAATCAAAAATTTGTCGATTTGCGATTCAGTCTGTTGGGAAGATCTCAGATGCACCAAAACTGGAGACTTTGTAGGGGAGTAGGGAGTAGGTACTACGGCCATGTTCTTGGAGGCGGCAAAATCAATCAGTCTAAAAGGCCGTTTTCGTTCGTAAGCCAGTGAGTGCTGAACTTCCCTATGATCGGTCTGAATTCCTCCTCCTAGCCAACCTGAGCGTCAAGATCTCCGATTACGATTTTCACGTCATGGTTTAGGCAATTGCCGTATTCACGATCAAGCTGCGCGTAGAAAGCGTCCTTATCGTCATCGTCACTTGCTAGGTGAGGGCTGCACACGTTGATTATGCTGATTTTTAAGAAACAGCTTTGATGCTCAACTTGCACATTCTGTTGTCGATTGGCCACCATCCAATTAAGCATTTCGCCCATCATGATAGAAGCTATGCCCAGCTCGTGTCTGTTGCCGTAGCTCTGGTAGATGGTATTTCCATAAAATAATCGCTATTTTATTAAACTGTCAATTTGGTGATTAACCCACCTAAAAGTGAGAACAAAATTTTATTTTTCATTTTTATGAATTTAAAATTAAGATCATTTGGGAAAGTTGTAGGTAATATTAAAAGAAAACAACTTTGCTGAAGACACCGTATGCATATCTTTGATTTTCATGTACATTTGTGGAGTTTTTCGTGGAACGCCCCTAAAAATATTATCAGCCTCAACAAGTTGGATATAACAGTTCTTAGATTTTCCACTAAATCACTAAATATGACTGATCTGTTTCTGGCATGTTTGGTTGCTTGTGATAGTGCTTTAGCTTTCGCAGTGAATACCGAACACTGTTTAGCTAGGCTGGCTGCTAATCTCGTGTCTGGTCCTACAATTCCGTACCCAACTTTTCCTTCGGCGAGGGATCCGTCCGTATACCAGTGAGCATATCCTTGGTACCGTTTTGATTCATATTACGGACACTTAAGGCTTCAGTGAAGTATAACCCAGCTTGGACCATACAAAATAAATCATTCTGTATGATTTTTTAGCGTTATCGAGCGTCGGAAGCCCTTAACTTTTGGATGGTGGGTAAAGAATACGCGTCCGCAACTTGAATAATTTTAAATAAATCAAAACGTGTGGCCTTTTCATGATTCTTATTCCGGACGCTCCCTCACTTTTGCCTCATATTCCGGACGCTTTGATTCGAATTACGGACAGCTTATGATAATCATTAATGGAACAGTCAAATCAACAATTGAAATCATTCAACCACTTAAGAGACGTCTAAGGTAGTTGGACATTATAAATTTGCAATTGTATTTATGGAAAAAACCCAATAAAACGAGCCTCGAAAATGAGAACTTTTTGACGGCGAAAATTGAAAACATTTCGTGTGAAATGTTTCCCATACAAACGAGAGTGTCCGGAATTTGAAGCTGTCCGTAATATGAATCAAAACGGTATTTTATTTCTATCACCTCTCTGAAAGCAATAAGTCCTAACATAGGAGGCTGTTCAGCTCTTACTTTCGCTTTTACGGACCAATCGATGCAAGGGACCACTTTATTCCACGCTTTTGGGTGTATTTCTGCGAGCTTGCATATTTTTGGTATTTCTTCGCCTGTTAGGTTTTGAAACGCATCTTGAGCTCTCCTCCAAATGTGATTAGAATATATCTTAATAATCTCTTCTCTATTAGTACTGTGTTTCATTGATAGTAAATTAGCTAATCATAGTGCGTCAATTGTTTTATTTTCTGTGTATTCTATGCTATCCAGTTGCAATTTATAAGTAGGGGAACTGGGGTAAAATGAACACCCTAAGCAATTTTCATGTTTTCTTGTCTATGAAGCTGTCATAATCTTTTTCAATTGCCTCAGAATTGAAGAAGGATGTTTATGCTATGTAACAAGTTGAAATATTGTGATGGTGTTCTTATTCTCCACGGTTCGTGGGTTGGGAAGGCCCACCACAAAGCTCTAAATAAGGATCTGAACGATTCCGTGCAATCCACGATCCGAACCACAGTTTGTTGCTTTCTTTTTAAGTGCAATTTCTTCACCACTGTCGAGCACACTCTCCTTAACCCGAATAGCATGCACGGGAATAGCGACACGTGACACCTTTTTGCACTAATCACCGTTGAAAGTCGTTTTCTTCAGGAATAATTTCACGCACTTTGATTTAGGCAAAAAAAAACTACGCTTTAATTTTAGTAATGAAACTAGAACCTATAATTTTTGAATACGCGACGGTAAGGAAAAATGTTCTTTATTGCCTGACGATCGATTGGCTACTAACTGCCGTTTGTTTTGCCGGTAAGCTATTGTCCCTATACAGTCTTGTATATAAATCATCGGCTTCTACATCTGTGTTGTGTGCTAAATTCATAACAATTCAAATGTTTCTCAATACTAATCTAATTGTTAACATTACCGGCCCTCTTGAACTGGCTTCATTAAAGCTAATTGTATGAATTCAACAATTTGGTTCATATTCAGTTACGATCCGAAATCGCTGGCAATCCTGAAGCTCTCGTGGTCCGTCGGTTCACATCTTCGGTAGGTAGTGGACATATGCGATTAACTGCCCGCTTGTAGACTCCAGTCGCTGTCTTCACCGTCACTACTCGCCACGATTCCGTCAGAGCCCGGGTGCAGGCTGATGATTCGTGCCAGCGGCCAACAAAGGGGCGGAAGGTTGTCCTCCCGTAGCACGACGATGCTGCCAACTTGCATAGGGTTTGTGGGTAGGTTCCTCGTTGTCACTTGCAGCTGTGTTAGATACTGCTTGCTCCACCGTTGCCAATAGCGCTGGAACATTTGCTGGGTTTGCTGGTAGTGGTTAAGGCGGTTTGTGGGAATGGAGATTAGGATGGGCTCAGGGAGAGCTTTCATTGATGGACCCAATCAAAAAAATGCGCTGGTGTAAGCGCTTCAAATTCAGTGGGGTCATCAGATAGGGGGGATAGAGTCTTGAGTTCAGAGTAGCGGTGATCTGAAACTATTAATGTGAGGAAGTTGTCGTAGGTAAGTTGGTGAAGGCCGATCTCTTTCTTCAAGGCGGTCTTTACGGAGCGTACGGCGGCCTCCCACAATCCACCAAAGTTGGGAGCGCGCGGAGGAATAAACTTCCATTTGATGCCTTGCTGAGACAACTCGTTGCTGATGGTGGTGCGGCTAATCGAATTGTTCAGTAGGTCGTACAACGCCTTCAACTCATTGCGTGCTCCAGAGAAATTTGTGGCATTGTCTGAATGTATTTCAGCCGGAACACTACGGTAGCCTATGAACCGTCGCAAAACAGAAAGGAATGAGGCAGTGGATAAGTCGCTGGCCATCTCGAGGTGCATCGACTTTGTAGAGAAGCAGACAAACACCGCAATATACACCTTCGGCGGCCGCAGCATTTCGGCGTGGTGGCTTTAGGTAAAACGGCCCGCAATAATCAACACCGGTTATCAGGAATGGGCGTCCTGGACGCACGCGACCGGCAGGTAGCTGTCCCATGGGCTGCTGAATAGGCGCTGGATTGCTGCGGAAGCATCTGATGCATTTGCGGAGAACGTTGTTGACGGCACGTCGGCCATGTATGGGCCAAAATTCCTGCCGTATCTCGGACAACGTGAGTTGAGGACCACTGTGGAAGTTCTGATAGTGGAAGTACCGGATAACTAAATCCGTGAATGGGTGATTACTCGGCAATACCGCAGGATGCTTGGCTGCGTATCCTATGGTTGAGAAGCGTAGACGTCCGCCAACTCTGAGGACTTCATCGCTGTCCAAAAACGGGAACAGTCTATTCAGTTTAGATTTGCGGTGAATCGGCTGTTGATGCTGGAGAGCTTTGAATTCTTCGGAAAACCGCTCAGCTTGTGCTAATCGAGTCAGTGCCATTTTTGCAGCTTGTATTTCTTCAGCAGTCAATACGATGCCGCGCCTTCTGTCGTTCGGAAACCGGCAATTATGGGCAAACCGATGGCAGTAAGCGACGATCCGAAGTAGAGGGGGTAGCGAAGAACGTAAGCTGAATAAATCGTTAGTAGATGGTTCAGCGACTGTAGCCTGGTGAACAACCTTACGAATCTCCAACTGAATCATCAGGAGGATTGAATCCATTGACTTGATAGGGCCACGTATCCTCATCATCGCGAATCCATGGAGGTCCTTCATTCCACAGCTGACTATGCAGAAAGTCGTCGATGGTCATTCCACGCGATACTAGGTACGCTGGATTCTCCTTTCCTTCTATGTGTCGCCAAGAATGTGGGTGCGTGGAGGTTTGAATCGCTGATACTCTGTTGGCTACGAATGTCTGCCAGGTATTTGGAGCAGCTCGCAGCCAGTGGAGCACAATCGTACTATCGGACCAGAACGTAGAACGAACTTCGCCTAACGATAGTGCTTTCGTCACCTTCGAGTGTAGCAGTGCAGCTTCTTTGGCTGCACAAAGTTCAAGTCGTGGAATTGGTAGTCTCTGGAGCGGTGCGACACGAGACTTTGAAGCGAGTAGCTCAATTCGCACGTTTTCAGCTTGGTCTGTTGTGCGTACGTATAGGCAAGCTCCGTACGCTACTGTGGAAGCATCAGCAAAACAATGGAACTGGATATCTACCCAGTTGGACGCGAAAGCAAATCGGCTAATTCGTAGTTCCGCAATTTTGTCCAGTTCTGAGTAGAACGTCGTCCATTTTTTCCTTATGTCATCGGGAACAGGTGCTATCCCATGCTATTTTTTCGTGACGCGAGCTCTTGCATAAGCATTTTTGCTACAATAACCACTGGAGATATTAATCCCAGGGGATCGAACAGTTTAGCAATAGAAGACAGAATTGTCCTTCGTGTCCAAGTTTGCTCGCTTTCTACGTTTTCGTAAATGAATCGCAGTTGATCTGTCCCGGGTTCCCAGGTGATTCCCAGTGTTTTCACCTTTTCTTCCGGGCTTATATCGAATGAAATCGATAGATTTGTTCCAAGTTGATCGGCTGGGATGCCAGTCAGAACTTCTGGCCGATTGGAACACCAATTTGCGTGACGCAAATCCACCCTTCTTCATTAGGGTGTCAAGGTCTCCTTGAAGCTGGATAGCTTCGTCTACGCTGGATGCTCCACCGATATAATCATCCACGTAAAAATCGTGAACTATCGCTTTCGCCGCTTCGGGGTATGCAACTCCTTCATCTGCTGCAAGTTGTGTAGAGCGCGGATCGCCAAGAATGATGAAGGTGTCAACCCGTAAGTTACCGTTGATAACTCGAAAACCCTTATGGGCTCCTCAGGAGAAAATCGGAAAAGGATGCGCTGCAATCCGGCGTCTTCCGGGTGTACTTTACCTGTCGATACATCTTCTCGACATCGCCAACTAGCGCCACTTCATGCTTCCGAAACCGTATTAGAAGACTGAGGAGCTCATCTTGAATTACCGGACCTTTCAGTAGAGCGTCGTTCAGGGAATACCGCTGTCCGTACTGGCCGAGCCATCGGAAACAACACGAACCTTCGTTGTGGTGCTGGTTTCCTTCAGCACCGCGTGATGCGGTAGGTCGCAGACTTTCTTCGAATTATCCGAACATCATTTCCTTCGAGAGCTCCTCCTCGTTAACCTCCCGCATATGTCCGAGATTCAGATACTCTTGCATAAATGCATTGTATTGTAGACGCATATCCGGATTCCTCTCCAGCTGCTTTTCTAGCCTCCTGAACCTTGTTAGCGCCATCGCATGAGAATTACCCAACATTTGACCGTAGTTAATGTGTTTCGGTAAACGTACGACGTACCGACCCTTCCTCTGTTCGGCTGAACGTTTTCACAAAATGGTCTTCACTGTCCTGTTCTTCCTTCGGACCAAGCTGGTCGATCCTCGCTACTCTCGATTCCCAAAACCTCCGTAATTGAGCCTCCAAATTGTCCGGATTCCAGTTGCCCCGGAGGTGGCTGCCAAGCAACAGCTAACGGAGTAGTCATGTGTTTCCGAAACTTTTCCCCGTAACTATATAGCCGAATACCGGGTTGATCAACATCGGTAGTCCTGGTCCAAGTACGATTCTCTTCATCTCCCTTTCGTACAAGAAACGATAGAAGTGTTCTCCTCCAATCAAAAGGTCCAATCCGATTGCTGGTGTTGAAGTTCGGATCCGCCAACTGAATATCCTTCGGGAATGTTTCCAGTGCGCTACCGGTATATGTGCTGATGGCAACTCCGACGTAACCTTCTGAAGCACCAGGAACTCCATTCCTACGGAGAAGTCCTGGATCCTAGAGCTGACTGTAGTGTTAACTATAAATCTAGCACGAGTTTCCGATTGGCCGATCCCACTAATCGGCACGTTCGCTGTGCGCCGCTTCAAGTTCAGCATTTGACACAACCGCTCACTCATGATGTTTGCTTGAGACCCATTATCAAGCAAAGCTCGGGCTAGCTGCTTCCCTCCGTGCAGGTCCTGAACAACTAATACCACCGTAGATAGGAAAACGTTTGAGATTTTGCCAACCTTGGTCCCTACGTTGTATGTTCCAACCGCTTCTTGATCGTCGATTTCTTGTTCGGCTTCCTCCTCGTTAGTCGCCACGTTTGTTGCCACCGTGCCGTTCCGTTTCTTCTCCGCTTTACCCGCAAGATGATCACTATTTCCAGCACCGCTGCTGCTTGGTGAGAATCCTGGATGAATCAGCGAATTGTGCTTCTTTCCGCAGTCGCGACAGCTGAACTTCGAATTGCAATCGCGTACCCAATGGCCAGACTTCAGGCAATTACTGCACAGCCGTTTGCTGTTCACGAACTGTAGCTTCTCCTTCAGGGTCATCTGGTTGAACTTTCCGCACCGGCCCAAGAAATGCGATTCTCCACAACAGCTGCATACCAGACCGCTCCGCTGCTCACTATCAGTTGAAACATGTACGACCACCTTTTGACGCTTAACTTCCGACTTTTGTGAACTGCATTGCAACTCAACGTTCGATGAAACCGCTTCCAATACCCTCGTACGCTTCTCTAAAAAGTTTACTAGAATTGCGAACGTCGGATCCTTTGTTGAAGCTGCATGGTCTTCCCACAGCTGAAGAGTCTTCATATCCAGCTTGGAACACATCCAGTGCACTATCATTGCCCCCCAATGCTCGGTCTTCTCTCCTAGTTGCTTCAAGATCTTCAAACGCTGTTCAAGCTCGTCCACTAGAGCATGAATAGCAGATGATGACTCCTTCTCCACCTTCGGATACTCCATGAGCGCCTGCAGATGCCTCTTCTTCAAAAGATACTCGTTAGAGTACCGCTTCGTAACCGTATCCCAAGCGATGTTGTAGTTGTCGCTGGTGATAGCAAGTGATTCGATGAGCTTGGCTGCTTCTCCCTTGAGTGCAGATTTGAGGTAGTGAAATTTCTGAACATCGCTTAGCTCCCCGGACTCGTGAATGAGCGACATGTAGGTTGATTTGAACGACAACCATACCCTGATATCGCCGTTGAACTCCGGCAGTGAAATCTGAGGCAGACGTACTCCAGTGTGGGCCCCTAATGCAAGGCCAGCTCTTCCAATCGAGTTGTTCAAATCAGCCGGTGGGTCCTCGGATGGTATTTTGGCCAACAAGGCTGCTCGCAGACTGTAATACAGTTTCTCGAACTCATCAGCGGCCTTGCTGCAATCCTCCTCGAACTTCCCTTCCGCATCCAGCTCAGCGATTTCTTCCTGAATTTCCTCAAATTCGTCAAACTTTACCTCTATTTTATCCAGCCTTGACTGAACTTCCCCCCTATGAATACTTGGATCATAAATCCCCAGAAATGACGCATGTCGTTTCACAGTATCGACAATGCGCTCCCGCTTTTTGACCTTTTCCTTATTTTCTTATCAGTCATTTTCCCACAACCACTACCAGCTCAGCAAATCGAAGTACGAACGATGACGATCAAGAATGAGAAAGAAAACCAACCAAGAAGCTCTGCAATTCTCCAAGTGAGATTGTTGGACAGGTACTCACTGAGGCCTGTCTCAACAAGGCCTTGTATTTAATTAATGCAGCTTCCGCCAGCCCCCGTACAATATCAAGTAGTGAGATGATCGTCTTCGTACTTCGAATTGAGGCTCGTCCAAAAAATGCCGAAATGTGCATCCAGCAATGTAGACTGTATTGCAACTAATTTCCTCACGGTGCAAGAAACTCCACTGGTACCTGTCTACCACAGGCCTTGTATTTTTTTTAATAAATCGCCTCAAGTATAACCAGCTCCCCAGCAATAGAAAATGGTTCGATACCACTAACCTTCATCGATCGTAGATGCCAACCTTCGCTTGTTACTAATTGTCCCGACGTAAACACTTCCTCCGCCTTTCTGCACGCAAAGTGTTGCGTAACGTCTTCCACCGGTTGAGCTCGATGAAATCTACGATGATCTCAGAAGAGGTATCAATCCGTCCGTCGAGTCCAATCCAATCGGTTTCGTGGCGATGCGAAAAAATGTTGTTGCCTAGTGTAGCCGTACGTTCACGTACCGATTCTCCAACCGTAGCCAACGATCACGTGTACCGAGAATGGATCAATAATCGTACCATATCTCGCGAAACATTACTAAAGGACCTATGTACAAATGAGAGATTCTCTCCCTCTCTCGCTCTCTTTCGATTATAACAGTGGAATACTAAAGCTTTTGAAAAGTTTTTCACTACAGATCGAAAGGCAGATTCCATGACTAGCGTTTCATACAAAAAACGCAACAGAAGAGGTTAATGTGACTCAGTTATTGATCAAAGAGAAAGTAAACAAAGAGAGCCTCTCATTCGTACATAGGTCCTTTAGTAATGTTTCGCGAGATATAGCACCACCCAAAAGAGATAATTTAATTGGACAGGCACTCACCTGAGGCCTGTCGACAATAGGCCTTGAATTTCAAATATCTAAATCTCCAACCGAAGAACGATGCCAGATAAAAATAGCTCGAATCACGTCCAGATATACTGTTGAAGTCGTATGCAGCACGGGCGTAGCAGAAATCCTCCCAGCAATAGTAATAAATCGACGATGCAAGCCAGCGAACATGAAACAAAACCAAATCTCAAAAGCACCTGTGTGATTGTAGAGATATTTGGAATGCCACTCACCCGTGGCCTAAGCAATATAGGCCTTGTATTTAATTTATTACTGCTTCTGACTGCAACAATTACAACTCGTCGCGTGACTTTGTAGTGGCCGATGGGCCGTACAACGTGTGAAGGAAGAAGTAATCCACGCTATCGTTGGGGAGAGTGAGTTCTCCACTCGTTGAGGAACCTCACAACAGTGAATCCGTTGCCCGATAGATGTCTTCCGGCCGGCCTATTCTTCCCCAGAACAATACACTACGGAGTATAATGGCCTTATCCAACTGCTGATCCTGGTCACGGCACCAAAAAATGTTCTTATTCTCCACGGTTCGTGGGTTGGGAAGGCCCACCACAAAGCTCTAAATAAGGATCTGAACGATTCCGTGCAATCCACGATCCGAACCACAGTTTGTTGCTTTCTTTTTAAGTGCAATTTCTTCACCACTGTCGAGCACACTCTCCTTAACCCGAATAGCATGCACGGGAATAGCGACACGTGACACCTTTTTGCACTAATCACCGTTGAAAGTCGTTTTCTTCAGGAATAATTTCACGCACTTTGATTTAGGCAAAAAAAAACTACACTTTAATTTTAGTAATGAAACTAGAACCTATAATTTTGAATACGCGACGGTAAGGAAAAATGTTCTTTATTGCCTGACGATCGATTGGCTACTAACTGCCGTTTGTTTTGCCGGTAAGCTATTGTCCCTATACAGTCTTGTATATAAATCATCGGCTTCTACATCTGTGTTGTGTGCTATCAATGTTATCTGTTGTTATCAATATTGCATGTGTGGTAATACAGAAATTTCAGTGTTTTTGTGTCTGTGATGTGTATAACAGTTTAATTTTTTTAACCTATTAATTCTAGCTTTAAGTTTTAATACACTTTTTGTAATATCTGATTTTAGGTTTTTAAATTCATAACAATCAAATGTTTCTCCATACTAATCTAATTGTTAACAGATGGAAATATAATTTTATCAACATATTATTATTTTTGAAAATTGCTTTCCACAGAGTCTATGTTCCAAACAAGTGGGTAAATATGAACATATACTTGGAGGTAAAAATGAACACATGCTGGGGGTAAACATGACATGTGTAGGGGTTAAATGAAACACCATTCAAATTGAACGGGTTGCGGCATGATTCTCGGCATCCGGTACATGATCAATGCATATTTCACAGATATTCTGGAATCGATGAAAACGTTCGGCTGCGACCATTTGGATGGCTATCCATTACTGTCTTTGTATTTCCTCCGGAAACTTTTGGCATATGATATAAAAATCCGGTAGTATTCGTCCTGCCATGGTGTTCATATTACCTCCATATCGAGTGGTTCATTTACCCCAAGCAATCAACAGGTTCAAATCATTTGTTCTAAGAATTTATAAGATAAAATGCTTCATATTTCCGTCTACTTATCATAAATACTTTAAAGATTGATGTGCAACGCAGTTCAATAGATTTTTGATGATTTTAGTCATAAAAACCTTAAATTCCACGAGTGAAAATTTACATCATATGAGAAAACGGAGAGGCGTACTTTGTTTTTGTTTACTTTTACAGCTTTTGACAGTTGAAGATCGCGTTAGAGTTGTCGAAATAGCTCTTTTATCTGAGGATTAAGGATGTGCTATGTTTTTGCATAGTTTTTGTAGCATTAATTACCGTAAAACACTAACCTGTTCATTTTACCCCCTCCTGTTCATTTTACCCACAGTTCCCTACGTTCAAAATAACTATTGAGGTCTATTGAAAGTAGATAAAAATTAAGGCCCAATTAATTGACTTATCGAAAGGTGAATTGAATTAATCCGGTCCAAGAATTGTAACATTTGAGCGGGGCACGTATGCACCCGACGTGTTCAGGGCACCCGGATATTATCGCGGTTCGAAGGTTATCTCCATAATCCGACTATTTCACCATCTACTCGCTTTTGAAGGTTGGCACAAAAGAGAGCGATCTCGGGGACTTGATCCCGGATGGGGATTCCTGCCAACTCGGCTAATCATCTCGCTTATCTCATTCTCGTCTAATCCTCCAGCTTAGCCGAAGGTAAGCAGTGCGCTTTTATGAGCGGGGATTAAGTGACGGTGCTTCTCAGGGCAGATTTATAGAGAAAAAATATACAGTTTTTGTCCTTACTCCTATTTGCAATAAATTTTCATAAATTTATTTTCATTTTATTTAATGGGACATGTCAATGTTACATACGCTCTTATGAGTTACACCCTCTTGAAGGGAGGTGCCCCCCTTTTCTGACAGTATACGACCAAGGTCCCATCGGATTGATTTCCCGATCTTTCCTATGTTTTCTCGTACCCAAGGGGAGGAGAGGTTTCTGGGAGGGACAGGAGTTAACTGGCCACAGGCTGAGGACCATAAATGGAGACTAATTTATACCTGTATGTACTCAAAATACTAATGGTACGCAATATCCTGTCATTTTCCACCCTTGTTTTGACTAAGATACTGAAAGTCTGCTTTGACACATTTGTTGAATTCTTTGTCACCCCTGAGGATGGGTAAGTTATTTATCATTGTGTTTTAGGTCATGACCTACCAATGTTGATAGACTCACACTCAAAATCTCAATCAATACGCTCTCCTGTGAAAGCAAACTCATTAGAGATCTGCTTCGCAAACCTCACGCATGAGATTTTGATGCAAAATCAACTCAATCAACTCAAACCGTAAAAAATGATTCAGTCGCAAAACCCAACAAAAACTCGTGAAACCGTAATGATGTTGTTTACGTTAGAAAGTATTAATATAATTTTACCAGACTAACAAGAAATTATTGCCGTGTGCGAGTAAACTGTGGAAATACGACACTTTGAGTTAAAAAGGTGAGCCAACTCATCCATGATTTTTGGACTGCTGAGTTGCACGATTGACAACTCACGCATGAAAAATCTCAAGCGTGAGTTGTGAGAAATTGAGTTTTTCACAACACTGTGACCTACACTGTTTTGTTACCGTACGGTAACATTTTTGTTAAAAAAAGATGTGGGTCTGTAGGGTAATAGACGTTATTTGCAAGTTAAGGTGCAAATTAAACGGTGCGGGCGACTGGCTAGCTAACGCTCCAAACACAGCTTAACCTTCCTTGTGCATTGGGTCATTTTTGGCCAATCGGTACGGTAAATAAGCTGTAACTTTGTAGAGAAAAGAGCTATGAATCTGAAATTTTCTGACTTTTCCTAACTTTTGAAAACAAACATTTTCGTGCTAAAAGAAGCTTTCAGCGACCTCTAGGAGCGGCGCTACAAAAAAAGTGACACATTATGCATTAAGGGTCAAAAATGACCTATGGCTTTAAAAAGCTCTCAAAAATCCATTTTTTAACCGATTTTCGTTCTTTTAGCTTTAATGAAAGATATGGAACTCAAGAATGAAACCCTGGAAATTGTTTGTCAGTATGGCCATTCTGGATATAATGGCACAAGGGAACCTGGAACCTGTTTCAGAAGGAACTGGCGTATATCATATTCAGCAGTTCATGTATTACACATGTATATAACGACGGTTCAAATTTCATGGTTTTTCATTCCGATTTACAAGAGCACCAAGAGGACCAACATTTAGATTTGGCCGGTATTTCGGAGTATTCCGGATCCGGTTCCGCTAGGGTGATGTGGACATTCTCAGACCATCATATAGTACCATCATGCGACGGCTCAAAATACATGATTTTTCATCCAGATGTAAATGGACACCATGCCATATACCTGGTGTTACGCACCTAGTGGAACAGAGCCTGTTTCAGCATTTATTAACGAAGAGGTTTGCCATCTGACTATTTTTGCCAATGTATATCGCTTGGCAAGCACGATGATATTGTATGCCTAGGAAGTCGAAATAATTTCCAACCCGGAAAGATCCTCGTCCGGTGGGAATCGAACCCATGCCCCTTAGTTTGGTCTAGCTGAGAAGTTGCGTGTTTACCGCTGGCCTTCGCAAACATAAACATATTATATTAGAATATCATTTCCGTTACGGCCAAATTAGAAAAAAATGATTATACAGTCAACTCAGCATAACTGAATTTTGAACGGACCAGAGAATAAGGGAGGTATACAGTAAAAGCTAGAGTTACCTGACCACTGGATTACAACAGAGTTGAAACAGATTTTGTTATTCCATTAGCGCGTTTTTTCTAAAAAAGCATGTTATAATTTTTAATGATTAGTAGTTAAAATAATAAAAATTATAACACAATTTACTCTAAACTAAACTAAACAGAAACAAATTATGTAATAATTCAAACAAAAGTGTTACTCATTATGTTTCGAATCAAACCCAAATATAACTCATTTTGTTATTTTCCATTACTGAATTATAGCAAAATTTGTTATAAGCAATTGCTTTCACAAATTTTATGAATAATGTGTTATAATTATGTTCTAACTAGTAACAAATTTGACGTAGCTTTTGTTAATATAACTGGTTTTGTTTCCATTATGTTTAAATTTCTTCCATGAATTCAAAGTACTTCTAGCAAAATGAAACAAAATTTGATATTTTAATAAATCTTGATACAATCGTGCTACAATATTGTAGTAATCCAATGGTCGGTAGTAGAAAAATAACAATAACAATTGAAACAAAATATAATATAATTAAAACAAAAATGTAACTTATTATGTTTCAAATCAAACAAAAATATAACTTAGTTTGTCATTATTCATAACATAATTCTAACAAAATTTGTTATGTTTTTTACATGAATAAAAGCGCACATATACATGTAACTTTCCTCAGATTTTTTATCACGATTTGTTTTATAATTATGTTATAAATTTAAACAAATTTGAAATAGCCTTTGTTATAAATGATTTTGTTTTAATTATGTAAGGACATTGTTACAACTCAACGTGCATGAACAAAAATGAAATAAAATTTGATATTTGTAACAAATCTTGATATAATTGTGATACAATTTTGTTGTAATCCACTGGTTGCATACTGTGCAGGAGCCATAAGATCCAAGATAATCTCTACTGTAATCCTTACAGCGATTTTTCCATGGGTTCCACTAGCGCACTAGCGGTTACCCTGAGATTTCTCCAAGAAACAAATTTTGTTCGCTACCAGACCGTTTCCGATAGAACTCCAGAAATACCAGCAATTCCATCAGGAATATTGCCAGAAGTTACTCCAGGGATTTTTCCAAGGATTATTCCAGGAATTTCTGCAGGGATATTTGTACAGGGATTTCGCCAAGACTTACTGCAGGAATATCTCCCAGTGATCCAGTAAAATTTTAACTAGAATTTCTCAAAGGAATTTCTCGAACGATTCCTCAGGGAACTTTTTCAGATATTACTTCTAGGCCACTCAGGCTTCTCAGACACCCGTCTAGAATCACATAACAAGATTATGACATATTGTAACAAAAGCTGTTAAATTAGCAGAAGTTCATATAACTTTGTAAAGATGGCTTTGTTCTTAACTTGTCACATTTTTTTGTATCAGATTAATTACATGACATTTGTTATATTTCTTATATTGCTTGTGTAAGTTGGATGTAAATAACATCTAATGTTATGAACAATAACAGAATTTGTTTTGTTGTGACAGGTCGGTAACACGTTTTGTAATCATATTGGTATAATGTTAATAGGATTTGTTATATTCTATATTTATTTTGCGTTAAATTTGTTATGCCAACTACTAACGGTATATGTTTTATAACAACTGGTCTTATAATAAAATCATATAAGAGCAAAACTGTTATAATCTTGTTCCTTCTATCTGGTCGGGGACTCTTCTTAGCATTCCTCCAGGAATATTTCTACAAGGATTTATGCATTGATGTCTTTAAGGCTTCCTCCAAGTTACAATACAACGATTTCTTGAAGCACTCGAGATATTTCTCCATTTGTTTGTCCAGAATATTCTCGGGTAGTCTTCTCGAGATTCTTCTACGAATTATTCCTGAGACTTCCTTCGGGATCACTCCCGAAATTCTCCTGGAGAAATTAATCTAGGGATTCTACAATAAACAACTTCTTGAATTCCTATAGGGATTCCTCAAAAGTTTACTTTAGGAATTCCCTCAGGCATGCATCCAGGAAATCGCTACATGAATTCTTCTAAGGATTTTTTCAGGAAATCTTCCAGGAATTCCCCTTCAAATTTCTTTAGAGACTCGTTCTGGGCCTCCAAAAACTCCTCCGGGCATACTTTGAGAATCCTCTATAAATTTCTACATAAATTTACCCATGAATTCCTCCAGAGATTTCATCAAAATGAATAATAATTCATCCTGAATTTCATCTGCGATTTTTTTAAATATTTCTCTAGGAACTCCTTTTTTCAAGAATATGTTTCAAAGAAAAATCTTTCATGAGGTCCTGAAAAGATTCCTAGAGCAATCCTTGGAGAAACCTTAAAAAAAATTTCACAATCGAAACACGTTCCTGACGAAAAGTTTTCCTAACTGAAGCGGGAATCGAACCCGCACTCCTTGGTCGATGCGGATAAATGCGTTGTAATGCTAGAAAAAATAGAGTAATCCCTTGAAGAATTCCGGTTGAATTCCTGGAAAAATGTCTGAAGTTATTATTGCAAGAGCCAATCGAGGGATTCTTAGAAGAATTCTCTAGAGGAATTCATGAAAAAATCCCTGGAACATAAAATATGCTTTTTGGCTCCGCTGTTAATTTTTATTACCGGCTTTTTTGTATAATAAAGACTGCGTAGACGAAAAGCATATTTCATTAAAATGTCTACCAGCCCATCCTTGGACAATTTCTAGAGGAAATCATCAAGATTTTTTTAAAGCAATCCTTTGTGATATTCTTGATGAAAAAGCTGAAGTAATCCCTGCAGGAATCGCTGTTGAGGTTTTACTAGAGAAATCCCTATGAGCCTCTGGAGATACTCCTGTAGGAATTTCTAAAGGGCCTCTGGAGGATTTTGGAGAATCCTTGGAGGTGTCCCACGACGAATGCTGGTAGAATTTGTAGAGAAATCCCTGGAAAAAACCCCTGTAACCCCTGTTTTGACTCTTCTGGAGAAATCCCTGGAATAATTCTTCAAGAAATCCCAAAAGAAATCTTTGGAGGATTCCATGAAGAGATTTATCAAAAAAATCAATGTAGAGCATTTACTGGAGGAATATTTGTAGAGATTTTCGTAAAATAATCCCTGAAGTAGTTCTTAGCATAATGTATGACTAAATTCCTGCAGGAATTCATAGGAGAATCCCTGCAGGAATTTCAAGAATAACTCTTAGAGGAATCCCTGTTGGTGGTTCAGAACGAGTCCCAGTTAGTCTGGAGAAATTATTAAAATAATTCATGTCGCGATTTTCCTTGTGGTAACTCTGCGAGAATTCCTCCAAGAAATTCTTGACGAATTTGTAAGTTGAGAAACACCTGTAAAAAATCCTGGTAGAATCCCTGGAGTAATCTAGGGAGGAATCCAAGAAGAAATTTTCGGAATAATTCCTGGAAGCATCTTGAGAGGACTACTTGGAGATATCTTTGTATGTTTCCGTGGAGGAATCATCAAAGAAAATTCTGAAGAAATCACTAGATAAATATCTTGAGTAACCATTGAAACAAAATGCCCTAGTGTCTTAGAGAAATTCCTGGGGGAAACCTTGAAGAGATTTGCCTTGAAGATTCTCTGCAAGAAACCTTGATTTTCTAGAGGAATCTCCGGAAGAATACCAGAAAAAATCGCTTAAAAATTATCTGGAGAAATTCCGCAGCTTTCCTGGAAGAATTCCTTGGAGGATTTCTGAGAGAAACTTCTGGAAGAATCCCAGGAAAAAAATTACTTTAGTAATCACTAGAGACATTCTTGCAGAAAGAAGTTCGAAATCTCTAAAGGAATCCCTGTAAATGTCTTGGCTGTCTTGGTAGTGTTATTCGAACAACACGCCAAGCCGTTCCCATAGGGGACGTTAGCCAAAAAGCAGGACGTTTCAAGTAATACTGTTCTGTATGGTATGCCCTCTTCAACATCTAATCCAATTTCTCTCGCCGTTCCCTTACGGTACCTATCCATCAAGTATTCATTGCTTTCTTCTCCATGCTCCCTCTTACTTCAAGTAAAATAGACCGATATGCCAGTAACCAAATTAAATGCCTGTAAATATTGTTTGCAGGAATCCTAGGACGAATTGCTTATCGAATCCCTGGAGAAACTCCAGGAGGAATTACTAAGATATTCAGCCTATCAAGAGCCCTATAAAAACTGGTCTAAAATGTATCATGGGAAACAATAGTTCTTTCTGGAGCAATCTCTGGCAAAGGCCCTAGTGAAGAAATTGCTGTAAGAATTGCGGTAGAGATTATTCGTGAAGGAATTTTCGAAATAATTCCTGGAGAATTCTCTAGAAGAACCTCTGGAGATATTTAGAGAATGATTCTTGAAGGAATATTTGAAGGTTTTCCTAAAAGGATGTCTGGTGCCCTGTTTGAGCAGGTCTCAAAATTGCGATTGATGTCAAAAGTTATAATAGTTATAAGTTAGAATTATGTCGAATTATTTCGATTCCTCATATTACATTTATTCTAATTTGGTAATAACGGAAATAAAATTCAAGTATGATAACTTTATGTTTAACAGACCCATATAGCCTCAGCGGTAAACGCGCAGCTTTTCAGTAAGATAAAACTAATGGGCATGGGTTTGATTCTCACCAATCGAGGATCCTCTCGGGTTAGAAATTTTTTCGACTTCCCAGGCATACAATATCATCCTGCTTGCCAAGCGATATACATTGGCAAAAATAGTCAGATGGCAAACCTCTCCGTTTATAAATGCTGAGAAGCAGGCTCTGTTCCACTAGGTGCGTAACACCAGGTATATGGCATGGTGTCGATTTACATCTGGATGAAAAATCATGTATTTTGAGCCGTCGCATGATGGTACTATATGATGGTCTGAAAATGTCCACATCACACCCTAGCGGAACCGGTTCCGGAATACTCCGAAATACCGGCCAAATCTAAATGTAGGTCCTCTTGGTGCTCTTGTAAATCGGAATGAAAAACCATGAAATTTGAACCGTCGTTATATACATGTGTATGAACTGCTGAATATGATATACGCCAGTTCCTTCTGAAACAGGTTCCAGGTTCCCTTGTGCCCTTGTGCCCAAAATGGCCATTCTGACAAATATTCCAGGGTTCTATTCTAGAGTTCATTATCTTCATATAAAGCTTAAAAGAACGAAAATCGGTTCAAAAATGGATTTTTGAGAGCGTTTTAAAGTCATGGGTCATTTTTGACCCTTAATGCATAATGTGTAACTTTTTCTTAATGCATTAGGAAGGTTAACGAGTGGGTGGTTGCGTAACAGTGGCTGCACCAACAGCACGAATGGGGGAAAACGCAGCATCAATACGGGGAAAATGTATGTGTAGGGGCTGCTTAAATGCGATGAAGCTGAGAGGCGACAGTTGAGAGTAGACTCCCACACGGTAAAGACCTCCGATTTGGAGAAGGATTACCGATTTAACTCGTGGCAAGTGATAGCAGCTCGTGGTCGCCAAGTTAGTGGGTGAAACTTTGGTCGACCGCATTATATAGGAGTCCCCACGCACCTTAACCGAGCATATCGCCTGGTGGCATCCGGGGAGCACGGTGCTCTAACCCGTGCAGTGGAGTGCCAAGTCCTGTTCTTGAGGCCCATCAATCCAGCACTGCCTCGGAGTCACCACGTTGAACGGTAAACCCATTGCGATCCTCAAGCAGTCCTCTGCCATCGTCAGGCCCGCCGGCCGGCCCCTCGACTCCGGACACTCGCCTGTAGATCGGTCGCCGGAGACTGCTTGGCCCGCCTTTAACGAACACGCTAATCTGTCCGCCAGCTGAGACAATCCCGGGAGTTACCGCATGCAACCACCCTTTGGCGTTAGCCAAATGTGTCGACGATACCCCATCGCGTCAGCATCCCTTCGTGCAGTCCGCCAAATAGAGCCCGCCATACTCTGCGTCGAGCAAACGGAGTGAATTCTCGCCGCCGTAGAAACAGCACCGAAAGTGACCAATAAAACGATGTAAATTGTATTCCATACCATTTCGGTAGGACTCCCACATCCGAAGCTCTCCATACTGAACACGGGAGACAGAAGAAGGCCTTTGGTTCCCGCCCCGGAAGCGGCCGTTGGCTCTAGATCAGCTGCTTGGGGCTTAGGCCAGTCCTCTTCTGGGACTGAGCATTTCTCCCGGGATCAACTCGTTTCAATTTATATTAAGTTTTTATATAGAGTGTTTATACTTAAATAATCTGAGTTGTTTGAGGAAAATGCATTGAAACAGCTTGACTTACTAAACAAATATGTTTATGTATATAACTTCACTTATTACGTGATGTTGAAATGCTATGCATGAATCCTAAACATGAATCTCTGATCCCTTCTAAGAGTGATGACCAGCTTTAATCATGGGAATTAGTAGAACCGTTAATTCATTTCATTCTGTTACCATAATAACAAGATCTTCAGCCGTATGTCGGTTCATCTCGGATACAGTTCAAGAACATTTTTTATTTGCTCTTCGCTGAATTATTCAGATAAGTGGATTGGATCTGTTATATGAACATTCTCTAAACTGTGTACGAACCAAACTGCAATATAGACAATATTTCATCTGCTCGGACCTTCCTGGAAGCTCCTCTCCACTGGCATTAATCCGATGTAATGGTACGGCACCGCACCAAATCTCTGTTGCTAGAGCTGAAGCCACACGGATGCTTTTTTTCCATCATCAGCCTCGGTCTGTCTGTCTGTCGGATGGTAGCAATGCTATCAAGATTATGTAATTAGGCAAAGCACATTGCGTGACTAAACCCAAAGCCCAGGCACTTGGTTAATAAGATTCGTGGCTGCGAAAAGTTTCACGTTCCCTACAAATCTTGTTGCCAATGTAGTGAAAACTGGTTTGCTAATTGATTAAATTTTCAAGAGATAGTAATAAAAATTTTTGTGGTGGCGAAAAACATGTAGCAAAAAACGAGCCTTTTACAAAAAAAAAATAACCAAAGCTATAATTATAATAACACGTCTGATATTCTTTATTTATGCGTTACGTACCAACTGGTACAGAGCCTGCTTCTTACTTTGTCAGTAAATTGCCGAGAACTTAGTCAATTGTGAAATTTTAGAGAGTACTTGTGTCCGGGGAATTTAAAATCTTGGACGGTGAAATTTTTACCCACGACTCTAAAAAATATTTTGTCAAATAGCTGATTACTTGGACAAACATGATGGCTGTTGCCAATTAAAATCATAGAAAATTTTTGAGACGTATCCTGAGACAATTTCTGGAGTAAGAACAGGATGAATGATTGGAGAAATATCAGCAATCTCTTGAATGATTTTTTTGAAGATAAACTAACAAAAAAACGTGTGTAATTCGATGATGTTATTCGTTGAATATTTACAGACAATATTTCTTATAGTATAGTATGCAGTATAGAATCCCTTCCAGTGATTTAAAAAGGGATCCTTGAATTAAAATTACCGAATAAAACACTTTATCTTCTTGGTATTTCTTGGTAAATCTCAGGAAGTATACGAAAGTTATGAAGTTTGTGTAGATATCATAAGTGTTTACACAAAACATTGAATAGTGAATCAAGTTTTTGGATAGCACCTGACACAGATAAAAATAAGCGAAACATTAGAATTATCTGTCATTCACCTAATCTATTAATTGTTTTGAATCAATAACATATTTTCATTCTCATATTTATACTTAAAATACTCTCATACAAACAAATTGAAATTATTATCAGAGTAATGTTTTCAGCTATTGTAGCCGACACTGGCCGATCCGGGGAGAAATCATGCGGCTTTAGCGCCACTCCGTTAGGAGACCGCAAGACAAGGTCAAAATTTGCCCGGTTGAGACTCGTCAGGGCGAGTCCATTTAGAGTCCCCGAATAAGTTGAGGATCGAGCCAGCGTGCCTACAACCTACGCAAGAACTGGGGTATCTACCCTACGCAACAACATATACTGTCGCACTCCAAAATCATTCCTCCAAAGCACGCAGTAAGACAACACCCATACCTAAGACAGTGCAACACTATCGCACACTAATGTCTCATCACTGGCGGTTCCACTACTGTCCGCAAGAGGCGCGACCAGTGTAGAAGGAGATGCGCAAGACGGCAGTCAAATTGCGCCACGCAAACAACATCAAACTAACACAAAGTAACGGGACAATATTACCATCATCTAAATGCTCTTTCGTAGGACTCAATTACTGTATACAAATCAATTGGATAACGAAACGAAACATGTTTATTTAGAAATAACGAAAATTGATAGTTTTTATTTTAACAGCATGCCAATGGGTGTATTGATTCAACGTATGATTCTATCTACAGTTTTACTTTTCTACAGTCCTGCTCTTGTGCGTTTTCTGCCCTATCTACCTATTTCCTCTCTCCCTCTCTTGATCTAAACTTGTGCTCTATCCGTGTGTGTCTCCATTCACAGTTTCACTCGACGATGCGACAAGCAGAATGTGGCAAGCTTGTTGCACCCGGGTGGCTTACACAATAGGGTTGGGTGGGCCGGTCATAAAATACGTGCGCACGTTTTGGGGCTTTAGCAACCACCCAACCTTAACATTTTACGGACGCTTTACTGGCCAGACGTCCAAATGGTACTCGACCTTAGGTCGGCAAAAAACAACTCCGAGGCGTCCTCACCGGACGCCCCACTCCACAAAAAGAAAGCGATGCGAAATGGAATCGACTCACCGAGTTATCACTGGCGACGGCGCGGTGGGGTTCCTTGCTGGATTGCGGTTGGCTTTGCGCTCCTGGTATATCGCGTCGATGGAGGCAGCGGTTCGTTCGCTGGTCCACGTGTGCTCGCGGGTTCACGTGGCCAGGTGTACTCCCGGTTGACTTTCGGGATGGCGGCCACCCAGTGGCAATTGGCGACCACGGCTGTGGCTCGAACGGCGTGTTGGCGGACCGTTTTCTTGGCAGGTTTCTGTTCGCCAAAACTTTTCGGCTCGAACGGCAGAGGAGCGTCGCTAGTGGGAAGAAGATAGCCGCGGGCTATTCAACAGTAATTAGCACATGCACGGGTTTCTTGAAGACGAGCACATTACCTGATTGCTATTTTGGCAACGCACAAGCCCTAACGCACTTTTTCCTAACTTGGACTTTGTACTACGCACTGAGACAAAGGGAACAAAGAACAATTTAGGTTACAGAAATATCACCACGTTACTATCACTTACATATAACGACTTCTTCAAAAACTAATAACGACACTTCTACACTTATCTGCGGATCGAACGAAAGTGAGGTGAAACCGTGATCCTCAGATTAGGGAAGGTGCCATCGACCAAACTCGACGGAAGTTCGATATTTCCCACGAACTTCTTCGAAATAATTCGGGAGTGCCACGGTTTATGTTGAATGCTCGCTCAAGTTCGGCTTCGGCCGCGACTCATTCTTTCCCCTACTTTCTCCGGAGATTCCAAATTTACTTGACCTTCGGAGAACTCCTTCATGACCGTTTTAGAGCTTATGAGCTTTTATGGCTGATTACCTAGCTTTGGCACCTAGGTAAGTCGTTATTTAAGTCAGCTCTGGCGTACCTCAACCTTAGCTATTTGTAGGTCTAACTGAATGAATTAATTTAACATGGAGCAACGGCTACACTATGTATACGAAATATTTAACATAGAAAAACAGTTGGTAGGGAGCCGGATCCTATTGTTGGCACTTTTGATTCATTTCGGCAGTGGAGTTTTTGAAAGCTACTGAGCTCATACTTGGCTACATTATGCGTCGTAGTGATGCGCTTCTCATTGCAAAGTTTCAGACAATTCGGCCGAGAAACCCACCATGCCAAAGTGAATCATCAAAGTGCCCAAGTGGTTTTGCACCCTTATTGTTGAGTGTGGAGGTTATAGGCAATTTTTAGAATGCTCGCTTAAGCTTTACAGAAAAAATTGGTTTGTCTATCTTAAGATATTGAGTGATATTTTATCGTAAATAAGCAGTGCATCCAGTTGCCGAAACTATTTTTCACCTTACATGTAACATTAATTGGCTATTGACAGCCATTCCAGCTTTTCAGAGCAAGTTTCTTCTTGATTAAGATTTGACATGTTTTATTTTATTTTTATAAGTTTTATTTTAGCGGCGTTGTCAGCTACATGAATTATCGTTATATGATCCTTGGTATCCTGTATCCATAGACACACAGAAATAACAGCTTGAACGATTGTAAACTTATAACATAGTACCACAAATATTATCGACCAACATCAACACAAGGGGCCCTGGAATCAAAAATCAGTTGTACTTTAAATTTCAATCATACATATCTGAGCAACGTTTTCAACCGATTTTTGGGGAGTTTGAATTTTCACTAGAGCAATTAAACCAACACATATTTGTTTTGAATGGAAAAAAAGTTGAATAAATCCACGGGGCAAGCTGGTGGAGCAGTCAATTGAATTGAAATTTTAAGAGAGCTTTTTTCTTACTCTAATGCACATATCTAGCACATATCTTTGGATTTTATCTACACACTCAGAATAATATGCCAAATCTCGGTTTCTGTGCAGTGTTGATAGACTCACACTCAAATCTCCCGTGAGAGCAAACTTATTAGAGATCTGCTTGGCAAATCTCACGCTTGAGATTTTGATGCGAAAATCACTCAATCTACTCAAACCGTACAAAATGATTCAGTCGCAAAACCTAACAAAAACTCGTGGAACACCAATCTTGTTGTTTACGTTAGTAAATATTACTATAATTTTACCAGACTAACAAGAAATTATTGCCGTGTGTGAGTAAACTGTGGAAATACGGAGACAATACATCAAAAAGGTGAGCCAACTCATCCATGATTTTTTGACTGCTAAGTTGCGTGATTGACAACTCACGCATAAAAATCTCGAGCGTGAGTTATGAGAAATTGAGTTTTTCACAACACTGTTTCTGTGAAAGGTTACACAAAACCGATGCACTTATCCGAATGAGAATAGAAACAATATGGCAGATGGTAAGACAATACTGAGAATTTCGGTAAACTTAGGTGGAAAACCAATATATCAGCATTCAAGACAACTTAGTTCGGTGAAAATATTATTAACGTTGGAGCTCGGCACACATTGTTGCCGAGATACGTGTAAAAAGTAGAACTAACTGAGATTTTAGTTTCAGGTGTTGCCGAATCTCGGTAACAATTATTTTTTAGCTGAGTTTTTTGCAAAATGTGCAGAAACCGAGTTGACTCAGCAATTTCATATGCCGAGCTCGCGAACAAAATCTAAGTGTGTAGATCAGTTTTGTTTCTTGATAAGAAAGTCCTAGTAAAAAACTTCCTTCTGTTTTGCTGTTCAATAAGAAATTTTTGATATTTTTTGACACAAATTCGCTTGTTTAATTGCTGAAAATATGCAAGAGAACACTGCAAAAGAATAAATTTTTTATTAGACTCAAAATGTATGTTACTGTAAAGAACTAAGAAATACCGTTTTTTTTATTTTTCGCTTATGTGATTGCAATAATTCATAGACCTTTTTTGAGTTGTAATGCAAATTCGATATTACCCTCAAAACTCATTTTAATTAAAAACTTCCAGAAATCATAGTTTTTTAA
>NW_018736139.1:0-56628 GCF_002204515.2 Aedes aegypti
TGTTTCTATGTGTTCATATGCTTTTTCTATGTTTAGAAGAGCAGGACCAATAGATTTGTTGGAACAAATGAAATTTGTTGCACGTAAAAGTTGATAAGTGGTCAAGTTGGAATTGGCAAAAGTTGCATTTTAGTTGATGTGGACCATCATTCTGTTCAAAACTATTTATTCAAAAAGTTTTCCGATGAAGGAAAGCAAGCTGGTTGGATGATAGCTGGTAGCTATGGCATGATTTATGTCCGGTTTCAAAATTGGTACCACCTTGGCATTTTTTAATTGTCAGGAAAATATGCCAACTGAAAACGTTTGTTAATTATATCAACCACGAATGATAAGCTATTCTCTGGAAGATTCTATCTCAACATTTTGGTTTTTGACGTTTCGTCCTTTCGATGTTTCAGGATATCACTGCGAACACGGTTTGTCTCAAGCACCAAAATACCGCGTTTACTTAATTAAGGGGTGCTGAATCCATTGCCGTTTCAGAAATATCACATCACGTCTAGTTTTTGAGATATTGGCTGTTGAATGCTAAATTTGATTATTTCAGCCAACTTGCATGCAAGTTTACCAGCTTGTATGGCAATTTATTTGCTTAATTTGCCCAGAACTCAAACTTTATGGGTATAATAATACTTGTCATTAAAGTTCGTAATATTTGTGATGCTCAAAAGTTATTTTTTGTTGGATTAGAAAAGTATTGTATTTTGCCATATAAAAGTAACGAAAAATGTTGTATGGAGACTGCAAGCATGTTGAAAAATTCGATTTAATCTAAATTTAACCGTGTAATTTTAACCAAATTATATCTGAAATGAAAGTTCAAGTCCTATTTTGCAAGCTTGGTAGATTAGATCACATTTTTTTTGATAAATCATTGTTTGAATTTTATGTAAACATCAATGAAACCAGTGTTTTATGCAACTTTGGCGACCTGTAGCTAAAAATTGTGACGTGCTGGAATATTTATGAGAACGGCATGACATTCAGTAGCCCCAAATCTACTAGAGGCACATAATTTGATCCTTTAGACACGCGAAAATGTCATTTTTGTTGCGCTGTGTATTCATTAAAATTTATAGAATTGATTTTGCCTCTGCTATGGCCATACTATAATATGCATGTATTTTATTTCAATACCATACTATGGTGTTCGTTTGCTATGTTCTCTGCTTAAAAACTGTCTCTAATTTCAATACACACAGAGGTAAAAAATTGTTTGAAAAAATCACCTCAAAGGACGTCTAATTCAAACAAAATACCGGTTTTACTCATGAAAAAACCAAAGGTGCATATAATAATATAGAATAGTTTCTAAACGCGAGCGATCGAGTGACTCACCGTGTAGGGACCGTGCCACAACGATAAACCGTAGCCAAAAAGACATTAACGCTAATTCCTTTATGTAGAACAAAGGACCGTCACAGCGATAAGCCCTTGTTCCTATTAGTGTTATCTCAACTCAAACCTTAAAAAACTAGCTCTGTCTGTCATCAGCTGGTAGACTGACGTGTGTGTTTGCACCAGAAATTTCTTGTATGGAGTGCCATTCGATGCTCATATTTTCGAACCATTAACAGACCATAAAAATCATCTAGAATCGTTTCCATTCCTATATTGTCCGAAACACGATTGGCACATTATCGAGCACTTAAATTCACATTGCTCTAGAATCGTTGTTTGCCGATCTCCGAATCGAATCACGACAATGGCGCGGCGACGACAGTCACAATGCGATGGATCCGAGCAGATCACGAATGCTGAATCAAACCCATTGGCAAAACTGCCAATCAGGTTATCTCTCGGAGCAGTTGGAGTTATCATTGGGATAGGTAATTGCAGCCCTGGCGGAAGTCTGACGATTCCGACTGTTTTTCCGCCATCTCTCCGTTGTCCCGAGGGCATCGTCGTCGGTCGCCAGCGTGCTAAACGTGTGTAGAACGGTAGCCAATCTCCCGGAATTCGATTCGAGAAACACATCGGCAGGGAGATGTGTGTTTTTATGTTATTTGCATAATTTATTTATACTTCTCAGGAAATTTGATTCCGTCTTTGATTGTTAATTAATTTTATTGCCCTTAATCATATGTAATCGGAAGCGTCCGTGCAGGGTTGTCAGAGATCTGGGAAAGTGATCTCAGTTTTTCAAACACCACAATCAGAAATCATTACCGAGCTCTCAAGTGTCGTAAGGTTCACTGAAAATTTGAACACATTTTAAGTTGATGTAGGAGGAAAGCAACATTTTCACAAACTTAGCAGTAATCAAAAGGTAAGAATGTTTCTGCGATTACTAAATATATACTCGGTATATATTTTGGGAAAACAATGGTTTGATTAGGCACAAAAATGGGGCTTCATGGCAGTGCCGCAGCCCTGTCGTCCTGCTTAGTCGCGCTTAGTCGACGACTAAGAAGCTTTTCTCAGTTTTTTTTAATTTTCGACCTGATTCATGGAAAATATAGGAAGAGTGATTTATCATTGCGAGATCATGTGCATCCTAACGCCCTGTAAGACATCAATAGACATTTTCAAGCTACACCAACGCCCTGAAGTAAATTGACTTTATTATATGTAGACCAGATGCATCTGAACGCCCTGTAAGGGATGAGCCCTGGAATAAGCAGACTATATACTTAGATAAGATGCACCTCAACGCCCAGAGGACATGATTTGAAAATTCCAAGATGTATGAACGCCCTGCAGTTATCCGACCTTAACCTTCGTAGATCAGGTGAATCTTGACGCCCTGTAGAATATCAGTTCAAAATTATAAGCTGTATCAACGTCCGAGAATAATTCAACCTTACCCTTCGTAAAACAGGTGCATCTTGACGCCCTTTAAGATATCAATGAAATTATAAGCCGTTATAACGCCCTAAAATTATTCGACCTTATCCCAAGAAGACCAAATGTACTTAACGCTTAAAAAGACACCCAGACAACCAAAATGTACGTATAACGAAATCACCTGGAGGCTTTGCATGTGCAACATTTCACCTATAAGATGTCGCGAAAAGGCCTTCTACATACAAAAGTGGAGGCGATATGCGTGCATATATTATGTGATGAATAATAACATACAATGCGAGTGTATAAATATTCCACCGAACTAACTGTGATCTTATGCAACTTAACTTATGATAACAAATGTCGATTTGACAGCTGCTACGGATTGATTCGACTTACTTTGTACGAGTGTACGGGACGAAACAAAATGTACAAATGAACTCAGAAAAGAAGTGTTTTATGCGAGGAAGCTCATCAATCTGACGAGTTTATCAACGGTGTTTTGCGAGTTTGATGTAATTAGTATGAATAAACGAGTTGTAACATGAACATTCATGCGATTTCTGGTTGTCTGGGCATCAATCGAAATCAACGCCCTGTAGTGATTTGACTTTGTCACTCGTAGATCAGGTGCATCTCAATCCCCTGAGGACATTAATTGAAAATTGCAAGCTGTATTAACGTCCAGGGGTCATTAATCCTGAAAATAGATCAGGTGCATCTTAATGCCCTGTAAGACATCAATAGAAAATTCCAAGCTGTATCAACGCTCTAGAGTAATTGGACATTATCCCACCAAGATCAGATGAATCTTGACGCCCTGTAGGGTATCAGTTGCAAATTTTAAGCTGTATCAACTTCTTGGACCTCTCAACCCCCCGAAGACATTAACTGAATGTCCAAGCTGTGTCAACGCCCTGTAGTAATTTGATCTTATTTTAAGGCTAAGTAGCCCGTCATTCGTTTTGGTAACAATGATGACTTTTCAGCTTGCATTTCAAAGTGATAAAACTCAGGCTTGATAGTTTATATTAAGTTGAAAAAGTATCACTGTACGCGCTAACATGCTTTAAGTATACTGATACTTTCTTTGAATCGAAATCGTGAGATGAATTAGCAACAATCATCAACGACACGTACAACTTTCAATGACGGCCCACTTCGCCTTAAGTAGATCAGGTACATCTTGACGCCCTGGGGGCAACTATTGAAAATTCTAAGCTGTATAAACACCCTGTAGTTATTCGATCTTATCATTCATAGATCAGGTGCATCTTGACGCCCTGTTCGACATCAGATCGAAACCATAAGCTGCATGAACGCCCTAGAGTTTGCCAACCTTATCCCACGTAAACCAGATGTAAATAACACCCTGTATGACATCAATGGAAATTTCCTAGTTGTGTCCACGCCCTGGAGTAATTTGACCTTTTCTCACGTAGATCAGATGCATCTCTACCCCTGAAGACAATGATAGCAAATTTCAAACTGTATCATCAATTTGTCCTAAGTAGATTAGGTGCATTTTAATGTCGTGTTAGCTATCAATTTAGATTTCCAAGCTGCATGAACGCTCTGGAGTAATTTAATCTTATGCTGCATGGATTAGATGCATCTTGACGCCCTGTAGGACGTCAAATTGAAACTATGTGATATCTCAACGTCCTGGAGTAATTAAAATTGAATCTACGTATACCAGATGCATCTTAACGCCCTTCAAGACATCAGCTTTAGAATAATTTGACCAGATATCACGTAGATCAGATATACCTCAATGCCCCGAAGACGTTACTTGAAAATTCCTACTTGTATCAACGCCCTTGAGTCATTTGATGTTATCCTTTGTAGATCACGAGTAACTTGACGCCCAGTAGAACATAAGTTGAACATTATAAGTTGTATCAACGGCTTGGAGTAATTTGAGCTTATCCCACAAAGACCAAGTATACTTAACGCCCTGTATGACATCAATCGAAATTTCAGAGTTGTATTAACGCCCTGGAGAAATTGTACTTTGACTCATGTACTGTTCATAACTGCATGTTTGTCACATTTGTAATTTTTGACAATTTTGAGTTAATACCGTAAAGAGTCATCAAATGATAAACACTTTCGATCAAATTCCTGAAATCTGTGAGTTTGTTCTAAAAAGTTCGAAAAAATTATCAAGTTGTTTTGTCACATTGTTAATGGATAACAGTCACATTGAGATTATACATGAAGTTAGCAATTAAATTTCTATCAGAATTATTTTATTCTATACACCTAGTATAACATATGAGTTGTACAAAATTTCAACCTCAAATAAGCACTTTTGAGTTCTCTGTGATTTTTAGAAAATTTAGTTTCCTCCCATACTACTATAAAATGCACACTTAGTATTCAATTTGCTCAATGCCTACTTTTTTCGAATGTTACAAATATGCAGTTATGAGCAGTGTAGATCAGATGCATGTCAACCCCCTGAGGACATAAATTGAAATTTGTAAGCTGTATCAACGCCTTGGAGTATTTTATCCTAAATAGATCAAGTTGTATCAATAATGGAGTAATACAGAAATCAGGAGTAATTTGACCTTATCCCACGAAGATCTGACGCCTCTTTACGCCCTCTAGGGGAAGTGGTGGCAAAATGAACAGGGGTGGTAAAATAACACCGTGCCTTATACCGAGAAAAAAACAAATTTGATTGAATTTTTACCACGTACGGAAGATTGAGAGCATAAATGGAAATGTTCGGGTTGATACGGAGGTCAATTGAAGTGAAAATATCATCGGAAACAAAGATTTTAGAAAACCACGTTTGAAAATTAGAACTGACGTAACTTTTAGCTTAGGAGTCTTGAGGTTTTTCAGTGAGGTGAATATGGTTATGATATGATGTCAAATCTGATATCCTTAGATATTTTTTTTGAATGGGTTACAATCATTAATCGATATATTTATGGGAATGTAATGAAAATTTTCAAAAATATTGGTTTTGCTCATGTTTTTTGCATGATGTTCCTTTTACCCACATAGTGCAGGAAAAATGATCATTTTTATCGTTTTTTTGCTAACGATAAAAAAAAATGTGAAAATATAGATATTTCAATATGAATTCGTGTCGCTGGTGAAGATAATATCCCTATTTTCGATGTTGTGCGATAGAACTGTACAAATTCCTCGTTTTTCTATCAGAAACAAGATGATGGTGTTCATTTTACCACCCCTTCCCCTAGGACATCAGATGAAAATTATAAGCTATACTAGCTTACCCAGCGTGGCTAGCCACGCTCTAAGAAAATTTGAAAGCGGAAAGCTATGCATAATCACTACTCATTTTTTTATATGCATAATCTTCCAAAGATTGATAATGTCACAGATAACAGACGTTGAAGTCCGATATTAAAACTGTGTAAGACAATTAATGGTCATTTTAACCAGCAAGCATGCAATTTGATTGATTTTCGACGCGAACGGTTCTCAGATTCTCCAGTATTGTGCACTTGAAAATTTAAAATTTGGCTTCGGTTCATAATCACCTTAACATGACCCGACATTGACACGTATGATACTAATGACCGCCAAATCGCCTAAATTTATGCTCTGACCATACTCTATTTAGCACGTGGCATTAATTTTGTTGTAATGTTCTAATCTGGAATAATTACAGCCCTAATGCTGTCGTAGTGTTTCTTCAGCTGTGAAAATTCGAAAATTCCAGAACATTCTATGAATCGGAGAGAATAACATTCTCGAATATTCTACAGATCGCAGTGTTGCTGTGTTCCATAATTTATTGTTGTCTTTCGAAATCACAGTTGTAATGACGCATGGAAATATTGACTCATAGAACAGGAATAATTTGGAAAGCTGTTATGGGGGACCACCTTAGTAACCATGAAATGTTGTTTTTAGTTTCACTGTAAATAAAATAAAAACTATTTGGCGTGCAAAAATCTGATTCAAACTCGTATTTATAGGTTGGAACTGTAGAAACCCCTTCTGAACCACATATTTTACCCCAACCGAATTCAAGTTCGACCGAACTACAATTTGCTTGAAGTTTACGATTTGATCACCGAACAACACGTTTCATCGAAGTCACACAAAATTGAGATCGATTCACACAAAATTGAACGTTTCAACCAACCAATCATGTGTGAAATGTCAATACATTCTGAAAAACTGCTCTTTTGATGATTTCCTTCACTGTTTATTGCACAGCGCTTATCAATGTAATATGAAATTTTTGAAGCAGCATATATCTGCACAAAAATGATTTTGCAACATGAGTGAACATAGATATATTGGTTCAGAATAGCTCGATTTTGTTTAATTTTTTTAAAAGAGCAGTTCCCAAAAATGAAAACGACAACGATGAAAAGGTCTAGAATATTCTACGAATGCGGAAGAAACATGGTCCATGAAACTCTAGAATATTCTGTAAAATAACTGTTGTAGTTCTCTACAATTTGAAATTGTAATGTTCTAAGAATCAAATTCACTGTTGTAGCGCTCAGCGAAACTTTTCGGTGAAATATTTCAAAGCGTTACTGACAGACAGACAACTCTGGGATATTATATATATGATTAACGCCCTGAAATAATTTGAGCTTATTTCACTTAGCTGAACTGCATCTCAACCCCCTGTGAAATTGATTAAATGTCCAAGTTGTATCAACACCTTTCAGTAGCTAGCCCTTATTCCAATTACATCAGGTACATCATTATGTCCTAAGGATAACTATTGAAAATTCTAAGCTGTATCAACGCCCTGGAGTTATTCGACCTTATTCCATGCGAACAACGTTTACTTGGCGCCATGTATGACATCATTTGAAATTTCCGAGTATTCAGGCCCTGTAATTATTTGACCTTATCCTAAGTAGACCAGGTGCGTCCTAGCGCCCAGAAAGCCATCAGTCGAAATTTCTAAGCTTTATATAGGCCCTGAAGTAATTTGGCCGTATCTGACGTAGATCATGTAGATGCTGTTAAAATGTCCCTGAGTAATTAAATATTACTTCACATCAGGGTTCTGAAATTTCGTGTATCAATGATGCGCCAGTGCGCATCGTACCTTCGTGCTGTGCGTACACGAATTCTCTCTGCTCTTGGAAGTTTTCTTAAAAACTACCTAGAGCAATAAAACAGTACTTTTCAGTGCTACATGAACAGTACTTTTCAGTGCTAAAATTCAAAACGGTACTTTTCAGTGCTACTAAAACACTACTTTTCAGTACTATTTTTTCTACTATTGATCCCTTTACGATCCTACCCGTGCTTTCGATTTTTCGTTGGACCCGTTGGACCCGTTGGCGAAAGCTAGCGGTGGTAATCCTTCTTGGACACCGTCTTGGGAAAAAAAAACCTCTCGAAATTCACGTCTTTCTCGTTTATTAACTAAACATGGTATCAACAACTAACAAAAGGAAGGGTGAATCTCTGAATTCACTACTTCCTTCCAAAAAAGTGAAAAAAAAACTTCCAAAACTTCCAAAAAGATCGTGAACTTCTTCTCAGACATCTTGAAGAGAAGAAGCACAATTTTTTTACTTATGACGACAAAACTGAACGTTTGTTCAAAGTCGTCTTGAAAGGCCTCTCAAGTGACTATAAGTCACCTGAAGAGATCAAAAATGGAATAAATGATTTACTTGGATTTTCCCCAGTCCAAGTAATCATTATGAAAAAGAGAACCCAATCTAGCATTGGTCGGAAAGGGCTTTCTCAAGAATTTTATTTAGTTCACTTTAACAAAAAAGAACTAAATAATATTAAAGCTTTAGAAAAAGCAAAACTTTTGTTTGATGTCCGTGTGACAGGGGAACATTTCCAGAAACCTGGAGGAAATTACCAGAACCCCACTCAGTGCCGTCGGTGCCAAAAGTGGGGTCATGGTACAAAAAATTGTCGCATGGATGCTAAATGCATGATTTGCGGAGGTTCTTCTCACGCTAAGGACGTCTGTCCAGTAAAAGAAGATACCAGAAAGTTTGAATGTGCCAATTGCAAGGGCCCTCATAAAGCTAACTTTTGGGAATGCCCTTCACGCAAGAGAGTCATTGAGGCTCGTGCCAGGCAGATGAAAGATAATATCCGTTACGATAACGGTCGTTTCCGGAATTTGCCTGGTAGAGTATCGAACAATGCTCATTTTTCAGTTAACGATCGCTTGATTAGGAATCATACAGGAAGATCATATTTATGCTCATTCACAAGCTAATTTTAATCCGTCAGGTAGCCGTTCGAATCTTTCAGTTTCGAATGTATCTACCCACGGTAAATCCTTTGCCGATATCGTAGCAGGTAATTTGAACTCCTCCCCTATTCGTTCTATGAGTACCCATTCTACTTGTTTCAAATCAAATGGAAAAAACCCTACCGCCGCAGGTAATTCCTACTCCGCTTCTTCGTCTACCGAAAATTCCAATGGGAAATCATCAGATGTACCCACTTCAAGTGATATGTCTGCCTCTGATTTTAATTTTCTAACTGATCAATTGAATCTAATGATTGATGCAATGTTCATAGCCACCACTATGACTGAAGCAGTCCAAGTAGGTGTAAAATTTACAAATCAAATTATTATTGGATTACGTTTTTCTAATGGATCCCAATAATAATTTAAATATTTTAAATTGAAATGCTCGTTCTCTGAATGGTAAAGAGGACGAGCTGTTTAATTTTCTTACAGCTTATAACGTGCATATAGCTGTTATTACCGAAACTTATTTAAAACCTGGATCCAAACTAAAAAGAGATCCTAACTTTTTTGTTTATCGTAATGATCGACTTGATGGGGCATGTGGGGGAGTTGCAATCATCATTCATAGGCGTATAAAACATCAACTGTTTTCGTCATTTGAAACTAAAGTTTTTGAAACTTTAGGTGTTTCTGTTGAAACACAGCTTGGTAAATATACTTTCATAGCTGCCTATTTGCCTTTTCAATGCTCTGGACAGCAAGTTAATTTGCTTCAAACCGACTTGCGAAAATTGACTCGCAATAAGTCAAAATTTTTTGTCATTGGTGACTTTAATGCCAAACATCGGTCTTGGAATAATTCTCAAAGTAATTCCAACGGCAGAATTTTATTTGATGAGTGCTCTTCAGGTTATTTCTCAATTCAATACCCTGATAGCCCTACATGTTTTTCCTCTTCTAGAAATCCATCTACGATTGATTTGGTCTTAACCGACTCTAGCCATCTTTGCAGCCAATTAGTTACTCATGCTGATTTTGATTCTGATCATGTCCCTGTTACATTTCAAATATCCCATGAAGCGATTCTCAATCCTATCAGCTCCACTTTCATTTATTTACGAGCCGACTGGAATATATATAAAACGTATTGTTGCAGGGGGGGGCTCCTAATCTTGATGTTAACGATTTCTTTAGAAACGAAACTTGATATTGACAATGCTCTTGAAACTTTAACAAATTCTATTGTTGAAGCTAGGAGCATTGCAATTCCAAAATGTGAAGTAAAATTTTGAATCCGTGATTATAGACGATGATCTTAAACTCTTGATCCGTCTTAAAAACGTGCAGGAGAAGGCAATTTCAACGCACTCGTGACCCTGCTATGAAAATTATGTGGCAGGAGTTGCAGAAAGAATCAAGAAACGTTTTGCAGATTTAAGAAACAAAAATTTTGAAAATAAAATTTCTCAATTGGGACCCTGGCTCTAAGCCTTTTGGAAATTATCTAAAATCTTGAAAAAAACCTCAGAAGCCAATACCGGCATTGAAAGAGGAAAACAAATTATTACTAACTAATTGCGAAAAAGCAACATTGCCCACAAATAAGCAATGTAACAAATATGTAAAATGTCTCTATCCACTTATTAATAGAAAATCAAAACTTTGTCTTAAGAACAAACAAATTTTCAGGCCAGCCATGTTGTATGCTGTTACCAATATGGACCTAGTGTTGTAATACCAGGAAGAAAGTTCTGCAGAGAATTCAAAATAAAATGTTTGAAAATGATTCTGAGGCTTCCTCCCTGGTATAGTACCAATGAGTTACATAGAAATATCCAATGTTGAAACATTGCAACAAATGTCATATAAAATAATCAATAATTTCAGGCAAAAATCGTTGCAATCTTCTATTTACCACGATTAATCGCGTTATATGTTTAGGTTAAGTTAGGTTAAGTATATTCAAAAAGTTTTTTTTCTCTATAAGCAGGTGAAATCAACTCACCTGTAATTCTGTACTGCTACGCAAATGAAATGTAATATGTTTGTTAACAAAATGTTAATAAAATCTTAGATTTGTTTAGGATGATAGTGTTGTGTAATAACACTGAAACACCTAGATATAAGAAATTATGAATGTAATGTTGGAATGATATTATAAAGAAATTAAAAAAAAAAAATATGATGCGAAATCTGCGATTTTTCGCACGTAATGAGAATGCTTTTTTCGCTTCCTTATGTGAACATCTTTTTCGCTCACACTAATTTTCCCTCGAGCCACGATGGAGATAATTTATTTTCACTCCATCATATTTTCGCTCACCAGCTGCTCCTGAGAATATTACTATGTGGATAAACAAAAACTAGTGCCGCGACGGGATTCGAACCTAGAACATTACTAAAAACAACTCTAATGCGTGCACGTTAACCATGCTACCACACCAACTCGACGAAAGGTGTGGGTAATTTGGGTGCATAAAAGCAACTGCTGCTCGTGGCGATGAATATAGGAAAAGTTCTCCATGGATAGGAGAAAGAGAAAACAATCTTCTCACAGCTGCGGAAATGGCAATTATCTATTTTCGCTTTGTTTTGTGGACGGATAAAATCGCAAGGCACTTATCGCTGAAAATTACTGTGAGGGATAAATTTCATTATCGTGAGAGTGAGTGAGAATTAGGCTAGGAGAAGTGGATGAGCAAGGATGAGGTCTTCATTCAAATACTTGTCAAATTCATACAAAATCTACTTTTTCTCAGCGAAAGTTATCCCTCATTCATGCTAGGTAACCACATTCCCCTAGCCTATTCGGAAGCCTGCTCACATAGATCTTCTCGAGTTATGAGCATGCTTACGCCTTAATATATTCCGGAATTGTATTGTTTCACTCGATTCTGCACAGGTCTACGTAAGATAAGGAAAAAATCATTCCAGTGCGCTGATATAGCTGATATATTATTGTTTGTAGAACAACAGAATGCACCTGACTCCTTGAATTTATTTTAATCATTTAATAAATTTACGGTTCAATTTTCTGGATAGATGTCTAGAAAAAAAAATCACGTAATTATTAAGACTACGCGTTGAAAATGTGTGGACAAGAACCAAAAAACGTGGTTTATGCACAGAATTCCATCAAGGAGCAATTTCTGGTTAATCCAGATAAGCCCGCGTCGGCGACAATGAATTTTATACAATTGAAGGCGACCCAAATTCGTACAAGAACGCAGTAGACAATAAACTTCTGAGTAGGAGTATCTTTATATCTTGTTTGATCTTTGATCAATTTGTGGCATGCATTTCAATATTGGTTTAACGAAAATGTAATAGAATTATTTTACAGAATATGTTAGGATATTTGGAGCCTTCTTGAAGTAGATTTTATTAACAAATTTATGTATGGCACCAACTTAAATAAAGGCGTCCAGAAATTACAAGGGTTTGGGGATTAGTATTACTATAATAAACGATCTATAAAAAAAATCACTAAACAACAAACTGGAATGATTAATGATAGTGACGAGTTCCATCCAGAATGAGTTGAAAAAATAAAAAATCGTGCTCGATAGTCTTCGATTTGGATTAAATTTTGCACATGTTTTTGGTATGGTAGAATAAGTGTTTCCATAGAAAAATTGATCATTTTGACTGAAGTGTAACTTTTGAAAATGGCCTATAATTTTTTGGCATGTAACTTATTTGAAAAATTTCAGCAATGGGCCAAGTTAAATAGAGACGTCTCCGGCCGCCCAGGCCTTACGCCTGGTTAAACGCATCAATTTGATTGAATTTTTGATTGAACAAATAATGTATTACAATTGTCCATACAAAAATTTCTCTGTGCTATAAAGGACGATGCGCTAGAAGAATAAAAAATGATTGAGATTATTATTTTGTCTGTTGATAAAGTTAAACAGCTTCATGTTTCTTGATCTGAAATTGAACATTGGAACGACCTCATAAATGCCTGGGAGTAGTAGCGCCCTCTTAGCTATAGTAACGCCAAAAAAAAATACGACTAAGTAGCTCAAATTTTACGACAACAGGGCTGGCAGTGCGGCTAGTGGAATCAGTTATTGTTAGTTTACTTAAAATATGTAAAAAGGGAAAGAAGCCGAAATCTTTCTCAAAAACGCACAAAACCTTTTCATCAATTTAAAAATCTTTGAAATTAGATCATCACAATCAAAGGGCCATGGTCATGTATTCACAGAACTAATCAATGATATGAATGCATCTTATTACTCCAGTCATTTAAATTCAATTCGCGATCAAACCTAATATGTCTTGCAAAACCTTCATGAAATGACTCTATCCAAACAACCAGTTCCACACAACGTGTCAAGCGTGGTGTAATCCAAACGGGCACCCAAACCAGGAAAGCCGCGCTTAATAAAATATAAATTTATTTGCCCATTTTTATGGAAACCAAGTATAAAATTAAATAATAAAAGATAATTTATGATATTTTAGGAAATTAGATAGACACAAAAGTTATGATTTAAATAAACGGATCGGTCGTCCCGAATCTCTGCACGGCCAAGCCAGCCGGGGACATTTTATTCGTCATCGCCAGCGTTTAATTCAATAACGGCATGGGGCTTTTAAATTAAAATTTATGCATTATCAACTTCCATTCAAAGCTACATTAACTGAACGAGATGCCCATTCTCTTCGCACTCCGTCCTCTGGCTATGACCGAAAGACGACCGTTTGATGGTCTCCCGAACAACGACAGGGTCCTGAAGAGAAAGAGAGCCGCGCCCCGAAACACAACCATTTGAATGAGAATGAGAAATAGAATTATAAATTCATAAAAAGAGTTCATTTCCGATTGGCACATAAATCTAGTTGCGATGGACTGGACATTCAGCGATGAGTGTATGTGATATCCATTTTTTCATAACGATGGGAAAAGAAACTTAACACGGAATTTCTACCACTGACAATGGCAAAACTACAAAATAAATGAAAATATTTTGTGAAATTCGATACAAAATCTGAGATTGCATGATTTTTTTTTTCAGAACAAATTAAGATGAGATTTCTTACGCGCCATACAATTTATTTTTGATTTTCATGCAAAATTCTTACCATGGAGAGAGGTGGGGTTGAAAAATCCCGAAAAATGTCTTACGTAATTAATGAACAGCCCCTTTTTGACTTTTTTTTTTTAATTCTTTCAACATATCGCATACCCTTACTCCTCGTGCTTGCTGGATTGCGGTTTCGGTTAGGGTGTGTGTACGGCTTTCAGTTCGGAGCGGCAGCCGCAACGTCATCCTTGTCATAACAGACAAACAGCCAGCAGAGGGCGCTCAAAGACTCAAAGCTCGAGAGGGGGTCATCAATAATCCCGAAATCGGCTTATCGATGACTTTTAACAGACTCTAGTTGGGTGTTAAATGAGGTGTGGAATGTCACTGCGGACGGTTTGTTGGTCGCCGAGAGCCTTTCATCCCATTCTACCGTTTTGTGTCACTGACTGTGCGTGTTCGTCGTCCGATTTCATCTCTCCTGGTCGCCCAGCAGGTTGTCCGTTTTAATAGATGTAGGTACACGTTATTTCTCTCCTTGCGATACGGCTCCGGTCAAGAAACAGATGAGAAAAAAAAATCGATTTTTTGTTTAACTTCTCTCAAACAGAGCAGCGTGGGAGATTTATGTCTTGATTTGTGGTGCAATAGTTGCTCAGAGGTTATGGATTTGTGAAGATATTTGTTAAACAGACGAAAATATCACTTGGGGAAGAGTTATGGCCATTGCAGCTGGCTGGATGCACAAATTTATTGCGATCAGCATTTCCGGTGAACTCGCATTGATATCTGGGTGCTGATGATGATGATTATGATGAGGTTCTACCATTTATTGTAGCAAGGCACTGGAGTAATCTGAAAGCGATTTGATCAAGATTGCATTGTCGTTTGAGATCAGTCAGTCTCCTGTACGAAGGGCTAATAACGGTTGTGCCGACCCACAAGCAGAAACACTTGCATGAAACCCTCATCTGGGAAGAGCATCTCCTTCCAGAAGAAAGTTTTCACGAACAACTGTACAATCAAGCCCTCGATTGATGGAATACTCGCAAATTGCGTGCGTCGCAATAGATGGGGTTGAAGAGCCCGCCCTCAATCCAAATGTTAACAACAGAGAAAATTACTAGACTGAGCAAGGCAACGATGGATAGTGTACATCCCATCCCCATTTCAGTGTGAAGATATCGGGTGCGTTATCGGACCCGTTTGAAATACGCAATTGACTTCGTCTTTTTCTACTTCCTGATCAATATTACGCTAGAAGGTGTTATGAAATGGGCGGGCGTCAACATGCGGGTAACGATCTTCTAAAGCCAGCTATTCATTCGTTTCGCTGATGACGTAGACATTGTTCGAAGAACGTTCCGGGTGGCTGCTGAACAGTATACCTGACTGAAACGTAAAACAGAACGAGTCGGATTGAAGGTAAATACGTCTAAGACGAAATATCTGTTGGCTGGAGGAACCGAGCGCAATAAAGCTCGTGTTGTAAGACGCGTGATGATCGACGGAGATGAGTTCGAGGTGGTGGACGAACTTGTCTACCTCGAATCGTTGGTAACGTCGGATAACTACTGCAGCAGAAAAATTTGAAGACGTATCATTATCAGATGTCGTGGTTACTACAAGACCTTGCGGTCTGAGAAACTTCACCTCCGTACTCAATGCACCATGTGCAAGACGCTGATAAGATCGGTAGTCCTATACGGGCATGAGACGTGGACAATGCTCGAAGAGAACCTGCAAACGCTAGGAGTTTTTGAACAACGTGTGCTTAGGACACGGAATATTTGAGAACAGTGTATGGAGGAGATGAATGAACCACGAACTTGCGTAACTCTACGGTGAATCAAGTATCCAGAAAGTCGCCAAAGCTGGAAGGATACGATGAGTGGGGGCACGTTGTGAGAATGCCGGACAACAACCCTGCAAGACAAAGAGGAACGCAACGAGCTAGGTGGTTTGACCAAATGAAGCAGGATCTTGGAAGTGTGGGACGATCGAGAAACTAGAGGCAACAAGCCATGGTCCGAGTTTGTTGACGCTACATTGTGGTGCAAAGTCATATCCTAAAGGACATAGCGCCATCAAAAGTAAGTAAGTATATTTAAAAATGATTTTTTCATATGAATAATAACAAAAGTTTTTTAATTTTGCTGTAACGACTGGCATGAAAATGAGGTGTTCGAAAGCAAAGGGGTGTCAGTAACAAATACTAAGTTAAAAAAAACTACTTCGATATATTTTTGGATTTTTTTTTCTTTCTGAACAAATTGTATGGGTGTCATAAAAAAACATTCCCAGTCTTCTAATATTCGTTTTATTTTTTTGTTGAGTGGAAAAATCAACTGAAAATATAGTCAGGAAGCTTGCAAATAGTAGAACTTTTTTATTTAAAGTATATTAACTCAACTCGAAACCGATCAAAATGTCACTTACACCGTTTGTCCCTCAAAAATAGTCATTTTCAATTTTCAGGTTTAAACTTTGCCCTACCCATAGTTTTGAACGTGGACACGTCTCTGATAGAGGAAATCAATTTATTACTACCTAATTGTTGTGCAATTACTGAAAGAATTTCTTAAATAAAAGGTTATGAAATTTTTTGGCCAAAAATTAGGCTAAATTCATGACAGATCTTTTCAAGAATTTTTCAATCTGGCTATGTTTTTTTTCAGATGATAACTAGAATGAAAATGTCAATAAAATCGACTGCGGTTTATTATTGCAGACATAAATTCTTGAGATAGATTTATAGCACAATTTTTGAAGCAATCACTCGATTTAACTTGAAGAATTTTAGTTTAATCAAATTCCTCAAGGAATATCGAAGGGTGACTTCAAAGCTTTTGCTACAAATCTCTTGGAAATAAGTCAAATAATATTATAAGATTCGTTCATACTTTCAACGTGAATCCCTCCTGAAGGATAACCATTCCTGCTATTTAACAATTACTGAAAAGCTAATCATTGCATATACTTCACAATTGGATTACATGGAGTAATTGATGTGAAATTTGCAAAAAAAGTTACACGTCTTCTCGGTGAGACTCGAACTCACGATTTCCTGTTCACTTACCCCTTCACCACGAGAGGACTCATGGCCGCAGAAATTAACCTGAATTCGATTTCAGCTCAATAATCACATGGTTTCCTTTCGCAAAGCGTACCTCTTTTGGAAAGAATTAGATGACCATCCACACACAACGCTTTCTACCGTTTTGATTCATATTACGGACAGCTTCAAATTCCGGACACTCTACTTTGTATGGGAAACATTTCACACGAAATGTTTCAATTTTCCCCGATCAAAAGTTCTCATTTTTAAGGCTCGTTTTAATAAACATTTTCCATGATTATCTATCAAAAATTTATAATGCTTATCTGCGTTAGACGTTTCTTTAGTGGTCTGACGATTTCAACTGATGATTTGACTTTTCTATTTGTGATTTACATGAGCTGTCCGGAATTTGAATCAAAGTGTCCGGAATATGAGGCAAAAGTAAGGCACCGTCCGGTATAAGAATCATGAAAAGTCAACACAATTCTACCGTGGTGCATCAATACCCGGACGCTTAAGGTGCCACCAATGTTCTTACTTCAATATGAGCGTGTTGTTTTAGAAAATCCTCGATGTAATATTACTTGATAGATTGTTTCAAGCCAGATCTTCATGAAAGTGATGAAATTTTTGATAAAAATCATGATTTTAACACAAAAATCAATCAAATATTGAAGCATGTCTTGTCTTTAAATCCGGACACCTTAGACAAATGATGTCTTTAATTCCGGACACATTTGGATCGAAATCCGGACAAAGGTGTTATAGCATGCAATATCCGTTAAATTTCAATGAAAATAATGTCAACATGCAATTAAATAACAATCTTTAATAAACTTGATGTCCACGATTGTCCCACAATGGCAAAAACAAATAACACGTTTGTAATTAAACTGGTTTGATTACACAGCGTAAACAAAAATGACATTTTTGCGTGTCTCAAGGATCAAATTATGTGTCTCTAGTAGATTTGGGGTTGCTGAATCTGGTGCCATTCTCAGAAATGTTCCAGCACGTCACAATTTTTAGCTACAGGTCGCCAAAGTTGTATAAAACATTGGTTTTATCAATGTTTACATGAAATTCAAAGTACAATTTATCATACTTTTTGTAATCTAATCCACCAAACATGCAAAATAAAACTTGAACTTTCATTTCAGACATAATTTGATTGAAATTGCGAGATTAAATTTCGATTAAACCGATTTTTTCAACCTGCTTGCAGTGTTCATACAAAATTCTTCGTTTCTTCTATAAGGCAAAATACAACAATTCTCTAAACCATCAAAAAATAACTTTTCCGTATCGGAAAGTATTACAAACTTGATGATAAGTATTGTATACACATAAAGTTTATATTCTGGCAAATTAAGCCAATATATTGCCTTACAAGCTGGCAAACTGCATGCAAGTTGGGCTGAAATAGTCATTTTTTGCATTTTCAAACAGTGAATATCTCAAAAACTAAACGTGCTATGAAATTTCTGGAAACGGCAATGGATTCAGCAACCCTGAATTGAGTGAATAGCGGTATTTTGGTGCTGGAGACAAAAACGTGTTCCGCAGTGTTACCTGAGCTGAAGCACGCGTAGCTTGAACTGCATTCGACGCGGCTCGAACAGCTATTATTGAAGATAAATACAATATATCCAATAATCAATTGCACTCCGAATACTCACTAAACTATACACAGTTGTTTTTCAAATTTTCACTTATTTCTTCTTTCGAGAATCTCACTTACACTAGTAAAACGGTGGTCCATTACACGATGTCCGGATCTGAAAACACTGGCTCATAATCCCGGACAGTCTTTTTGCACACCGATAAATGTATATTTCCAATTTATTTAATGATAGTGGAGTCACCGAACTTCCAAAATATCTTCTTTTGAAGAGTTTTGGATAAAAATTCTATAAAGATATATTTTACTAACTTTTACTTCAAACAAACGTTGTTCGCGCGTGCATCGATCGTTCAACTCGTGTTGAAGTTAAATCGCGACGATGAGCCTTCCAACATGAACAAATAATTTGTTTTTATTTTTATTAATTATTTAGCAGTGGTTACTAGATCAGAAATAAATGTAAAATGATCAGCATTGTTTATTTAAAAGGGGATGAATGAAAACCAGACATATAATCACTTCATTTTAACTGTAATTAATTATTATAATTAAGGCGAAATAGGCCGTCATTGAAATTTGTACGGATCGTTGATGATTGTTGCTAATTCATCTCTTGATTTCGACTCAAAGAAAATCAGTTGGTTTTGCACTGACACAGATGAAAAAGTATCAGCTTACTCTATGCTTGGTAGCGCGTACACTGATACTTTTTAAGTCAATATAAACTATCAAGACTGAGTTTTATCACTTTGAAATGCAAGCTGAAAAGTCATCATTTTTGCCAAAACGAATGACGGGCTACTTAGCCTTAAAGTGTCCGGATATTGGTACCGTCCGGATTTTGATGTCACCACGGTATTTAATTTAAATTATTCATATTGCGGAATCAAAATCTTCACCCCGCCATTCGAAAGTTAAGTGTTTTGAAGGCTCGGTAACGCCGACGAATCATACAGAATGATTTATTTATATGTTTTTGGATGAGTTTATACTTCACTGCGGCCTTAAGTGTCCGCAGTATGAATCAAAACGGTATTTAAATGCTGAAAAAACTAAGTCTTCATAGTTTTCCCTCGCAATTCCTCCAAAAAACATTGATTCTGTCAAATCTTTCACTGAAATATTTCGTTAAAATTTCTACTAAAAATTCCTTTGTGAATTTGTTCAAATATTTTCCCAAAAAATATATTACATTTTTTTTTGCGAAGCTCATCAAAATCTTTCACGAATTAATAATTCCTAAACATATCACAAATTGCGTCATAAATTATTTGAAGTTTTCTCTTCTGGAAATTCTAGTTTCGACCCCCGGATTGTTCCAAAAATTTTCTACTAAAAGTATTTTGAAATGTTTCTTGCTGTTTGAATCTTCAGAAGAAATTCGTTGAAAAACCCTCAGGACTGCTTTTGATTCTAAAATTAGCATAGCGGTGAAGGAATATGTGGAAAGCATATGGCTAAATATATGGGACTTGTTAAAATTTTCATGAGAAATTTATAAGGATCTCCCATGAAAAATTTCTTTAGTTTTATCAATTATGTTCAGAATCTATACTCTGAGATTGAATTATTATGCAGAACAAGGCCGGAGTTTTAACAAGCTTTTTTGGCAGAATTCGGGGGAATATCGGGAGAATACAGAAACCTAGGAGAGTACCGTAAAATCGGGTGTAATTGATCAGAAGTGTGAAATTGATCATCGTCATCACACGCTTTTATTTATTCGTAATGGAGCACAAATATCAATGTAAGCTACAGTAAATGTACGTTGCTTGCCGATAACTATTGTAGAATTGTGTGTTGTGAAGTTTTTTTGTGTTAAAGAATGTTTATTACTATGAAAAAAAAGTAAAATTCAAAATCATGCACGGTGCAGTATTGACAAACAGCTATGAATTTTCTATTCATAAGCAAGGATTTGAACATGGTATAACCTGAAAGTTTGTGAGGATGCTTGAGATATATCCCCAAACCAGATTCATCACCAAAACTCGTACCAATTAGCTCATATGGTTGAAATAATTGAATTTCTGTTTCCGCGTAATTCTTGAAATATAACTATTCGTTATTTATATTAATATTGCATTGTTAAAAATTTTATCAAGCATATTCGGATTCAGGGAGCTCAAATTAATCATCTAGAGTTGTTTTGGAAACTAACAATAATGGCATTGACAAGTGATCAGTTTCACCCGAAATGGGATCCTCTGATTTTTTATTTTAGAGGTATTTGTTAATAAAAATATGACATTTGTTAGGAAATTTCGGTACATAGTCGATGAGGCTCACCTTCGTACTTGTTTTCCTGCATTTAGTTGTTTGGTATTGTTAACATTATAGAAAACAGACTAGAAAAACCGTGAAAAATGATCAATTTCACCCGAAATTACGGTATTCTGCTAGATTGTCCTAAAAAGAATTCTGACTACTTGGGTGTTGATTATCCTGTAATCATTCAACTCTAGAAAAAAGATTACAAATAATCGCTTATCTTTCGTTCTTCCGTTCTCCATCCTATGGTTTCTTCCTGTTTGTTTCTCCATAGAACGCATGATGTTTTCTTGAGAACTTTCGTACAAAAAAAAATCATACCTACTCCAAAACAACGCTTCAAAGAATCTAAAAGAAAAGGTAAAATTCTAGAAGTTTTTTTTAATGTAGAATTCTTATACGGTCGAGTAAGGAGGGGTTGGTTTGTGGATTTTCCCGGTGAGGTGCTTGAAGAGTTGCTGTTCAAGTTATTTGAATTCAAGTTTCCACCTTTTTTCCGTCCCTGGAGTTTGGCTCACTGGAAAACCTTGAGTATAATTTTATTTTATTAATTTATTTCTTTTTTTTTTGTTTTCTTTTGTTCATCTCACATTTGATCTTGTTGTTTTATTGATCTTTTTTGTTTCCGTTTATGGAAACTGATGGGGATGAGGGGGGATCAAAAGATAACTCTGATAATTCTAGTACCACTTTATTGACCAAACCTTTTCGAGTGAAGGTTTACCCTTCTAGTTTCTCTGGACCCTTTGTTGTATATTTTAGAAAAAAAGAGAAACCAATAAATGTTTTGTTGATTTCCTCAGAGATTTATAAAAAATATAAATCTGTGAAGGAAATCAAAAAAAAAATTCTTTGGATAAACTGAGGTAGTTTTTGGATCTCGAGATGATGCTAATGCTCTCTTAGAATCCAAATTATTTTACAATTCTTATCGTGTGTACGCACCTTTGTGATGCATGCGAAATTAATGGAATTATTTATGACGAGTCTTTGGACTGTGATGATATAAGAAATCATGGTTCAGGCTTTTTTAGGAACAAATCCATTTTTTCCGGTCAAGATTTTGGATTATTTTCGTTTGTCTAAATTATTCATTGATGGAAATAATTCAAAATATGTACATTCCAATTGCATCAAGATTACGTTTTCTGGATCTGTACTTCCAGATTACGTAATGGTTGATATGTTATTTTTCACGTGAGACTTTACTATCCAGAGCTCATGCATTGTGATCGATGCCTTTTGTTTGGTCACACTTCTAATTTTTGTTCAAAACAAGAAAAAATGTTCTAAATGTGGAGAACTTCATGATTCTTCTACATGTAAAGAGCAATCTGAAGTATGTATTTATTGTAAACACAAACACAATTCTTTAAACGAATGTGTTGTTTATATTGAGAATCAATCGAAATTTAACCAAAAAATTAAAAACAAAAATTTGTTGTCTTATGGCTGAAGTTATGAAATCTTCATACAACACTGCTTCACCAAACACTTTTGAAATTTGATCAAATCATGATGATGATGAATGTCATGAAATGTTGATAATTATCCTCCTAGCAAAAGGAAAAGAACCATCAATAAAAAGTCGCCATCAAAACCAAATGTTTTGAACCTCAACCATCTACCTCGTTTGATATAAATTTTCCCCCTTTGAATAACTCTGCTTCAACTAAAAACATTCCTGGATTTCGTAAAGAAGAAGTTGACACATCCAATAATATAGTCAAAATTCAAACAATTCACTGGATGAAAGACATAAGGAAAATTCTGATAATTCAATTCTGGCATTTTAGAGGAAATAATAGATTTTTTAGGATTAAGTGAATTTTGGAAAAAAATAATCAAAATGTTTTTACCTATTTTGGCTTCCTTTTTACATAAATTGAATTCATTTTGGACTCCTCTTTTCTTCACTATTTTCGTCGTGATGGCTTCTATAAGTATCAATAACATGAACATTTTTACAATGGAATTGCCGCAGGTATCATTCCCAAAATTGATAGATTAAAAAGCACATAATAACAGCCATAATATAGATTTGTTTTGTCCTAAATGAAACATGGCTAACTACATCAAATTCCTTTCGCATTCAAAATTTAAAATAATTCGAAAGATAGGGATTCTTCATATGGAGGAGTACTTATTGGAATTCATAACGATATTGAATTTAAGTATTCACATTTAACCATGCATTTGCAAATTGAATACGTTGCTGTTTCTATTAAAAAGAAAATAGTGAATTTTCTATTATTTGGTTTTTATATCCCACCTAATGTCAGTTTTTTCGTTGTCGCAAATTAAAAGTATTTTAAATGAAATTCCTCCTCCATTTTACATATTAGGTGCACATAATTTTGCTTGGGGTAGCGACAGATGGTAGAGGTTCATTAATTATGGATTTAATTGATGAATTAAACTTACTCTCAATGATGGATCTTACCTTCTTGTATTGATTATCTCTTTGTTCTAATAGCTTTATCAATGAAATCTTCTTGGGAAACTATTGATGATCCTAATGGTAGTGATCATTTACCAATTTTAAATTGAAATTCAAATCAGCTCGCGTAATTTATTACACGATTCTCATGTTCCTGAACTTTTGTCAAAATGTTAATTGGACAAAATTTTCTGATCTTATATCCTTTTCCTTTAATTAATATTAACAATCTGGATTCTCCCAATTGAAAATTACAATAATTTTTCAAAATTTACTAATTGATTGCTTGCGTAAATTCTCAAAACCAAAAAAAATGGTGGGTCCATAATAAAAAAGCGTCCATGTTTCTGGTGGATAATGAATGTTTCCATTGCTCTAAAACAAAATCAGATGCTTTTAAAATTTTTCGCCAGATCAGGCTCCCAGAAATGATTATTTTTTGTATTGTAAAGCTGAAGCATTGTTCATTAGACTTACTAAATCCAAGAAAAGAAATTATTGGAAAATTTTGTCCAAAATCTTGATCAGGAAACATCATTAATCTACTTTGTGGTCAGTTGCAAGAAATTTAAGGAACTTTGATTCGACTGTTCCTACTGTTTTGGAATATTCTGAAAAAATGGGATAGAGGAGTTTGCATCTAAAATTTGCCCTGATTTTTGTTCCTAAATCCATCAATTTTTAAAAATAGAAGTCAAAATCATTTTCCTGAACTTTGTAATCCACTATCATTAGCTGAATTTAATTTGGCATTGTCAATTACTTAAGATACAGCTCCAGGAATTGATAACATTAAATTTATTGTTTTGAAAAATTTACCTGATGAAGGAAAACTTCAGTTACTTTCAATATATAATGATTTCTTATCTCAAAATATAATTCCCCTATGAATGGGCGTTTAATCAAAGCCATTAAAGTTCTGGTAGAGATCCTTCATTAGCTGATAGTAGGAGACCGATAAGTTTGTTATCATGTTTACGAAACGTTTAGAAAGAATGATATTAAATCGTCTCGAATTATGGGCAGAGAACAATAACATTTTTTCATCTTCTCAATTTGGATTTAGAAGAGGTCGTGGCACTCGTGACTGTGTTTCACTTTTGGCTTCACAAATTCAACTATCGTTTAACAAAAAACAGGATGTAGTTTCCACTTTTCTTGATGTTTCTGGAGCCTTAGTACAGAATCATGTACTTATTGAATTACTTTTCGAAAAGATGAATCATTTAAAAATTCCAAATTTAATCACCAACTTTATTTACAATTTATTTTCTTTTAAAAATTATGAATTTTTTTCACAATGAATACTCAAAATTATCAAGATATAGTTTTTTTGGACTTCCACAAGGTTCTAGTTTGAGTCCGTTTTTATTACAACTTGTTCACCAGGGATATTGCATCAATTATTCCAAATGGTTGTTATTTGCTTCAGTTTGCGGATGATAATGTTATTTCTATTAGCGGCAAAAATAGAGAAGTTATTAGGTATTTTATGCAATGTTGCTTTGAATAATATTGATTCATGGGCTCCATGGTTAGAATGATTTTTTCATTTTCAGTTCAAAAAACTAAATACATCATATTTTCAAGAAAACATTCTAATATAACTATTAACTTGTACCTTAATGGAATTAAAATTGAACAAGTTGATGAGTATAAATATCTTGGTGTATGGTTTTGATTTCAAATTGAATTGGAACATTCATATTAAACAAATTCAAAAAACATGTTCGAAAAGAATTAATTTCTCGCACAATCACAGGTACTTGGTGGGGTACTAATCCATCTGATTTAATAACGCTTTATAAAACTAATATACGTTCAGTTAAGGAATATGGTTGCTTCGCTTTTGGAAGTGCTGCAAATACATATTTTGTTAAACTTGAAAAAATACAATTTCGTTGTTGAGAATTCGTTTAAAACTTACGAATTCACTCAAACTCAATCAACTGAAGTTCTTACTGCATTGTTCCTCTCAAAATTCGTTTTCAAGAACTAATTGCAAATTTTTGATTAATTGTTTCTCAAGTAATCATCCAATTATCAACATTTGGCAGTCATATTTGAAATTAACCCGACGAGTAAAATATTGGATCTTATATACATTGATCAACTGAAAATATTGTACCAATTCCATTGTATGGTTTTTTACAATTGTAATATATTGATGTTCATAACATATGCAACCTTTGATTGACTTGTCGTTGCTTCATGAATTAAAACAATTTCCAAAACATTTACATCCTCATTTTGCCAATATCTTATTTGAGCGTAAATTTGATGGAATTGCCCCTGCACAATTTTATTTTACAGATGATTCATTAATTCAAGATATCGCGGGTTTTGGAGTATATAATGAGTTTTTCGGCTCACTTTTTCAAATTGCAAGCTCCTTGTTCTATTTCTTAGCAGAATTAGTCGCTTTATACTTTGCTTGCAACTTGATTAAGGAGTGTCCACCAAATATTTATATTGTTTGTTCTGACAGCTTGAGTTGTCTTCATGCTTTGAACACCATTTTCTTTAATTTCAAAACTCATTATATATTATGTATGTTGAATCAACTTTTATTTGACTTACACTCTCAGAGACTATCATAAAAATAATATGGATCCCTTCCCATTGCAAAATTTATGGTAATGAACAGGCTGATTTATTGGCTAAATTTGGTGTTGCTCGGGGGCTTATTTATACCCGTGACATTTCTTCTTCTGAATATTATCCCAAATTGAAAGAATATTCCATCAGTAAATGGCAAATTTGTTGGAATTCTAGCGACAAAGGAAGATGGTGTTATTTAATTTGTCCTAAGGTCAATCACTTTCCTTGGTTTAAGAATATACCAGGTAGTAGACATTTTATTTGCTCTTTTCACGACTGATATCAATTCATTATTTGTGTAATAGTCATTTATATCGTATCAATATTGAAGATTCCAATTTGTGTGAGTGTGGAATCTCGTATGAAGACATTGATCATATTGTACTTCAATGTTCAAGATATATTTTACCGAGAGAAAAATTATTTAATAATATAATCAATTTTGGTCATCCAATTCCTGTTTCTATTCGGGATATATTGGGTACAAAGTACTACCCTATACGTAAACTCTTATATAAATTTTTAATTGAGATCTCATGTATTGTTTGATACTCGTTTTTTTTTTGTATATTTTTTTTTATTTTCAGTTGTGAAAGATGAATGTTTGGATACCAAGATGATGTTTAGTAAACCCCTCCCTCATTCCATTTTTCAAGATATCAATACATTCTCAAATCTACATTATATTGCAGTATATAGCTCTGTTATGTATTTTTGTTTTACCGTATGAGCCTTTAGTTTTAGTTTTGTTTTTGTTTGTGACGTTTATAGAAAAGATAAAGAGGTTTTGTGCCTCTTGAGAAAGATTTCGAAAGGAAATCACTCAAAGGGGTTTTTCCCCTCTTTCAAAATTATTGGTTAAAATAAATAAATAACTAAGGTGAAAATTCTAAATTTTGAATATGAGTCGAACTTTTGCCCCACTATGGGCCCAAAAATTGTTTCCAAGCATCTATGCAAAAATCGAAACACATCTAAGCATTCCTTATAATAGCCTAGAAACGCCCTCACATTAAAAATCGAATAAGATTGTATCTTTATTTGGTTCGATGCAATGAAAGTTCGATTAAAAATTACAATTTCACGTCAAAAAACAACCAATAGTCATAACTTTTCCAAATCTCAATCGAATTTTATAATATTTGGAGTGAAAGTCTCTTACTTGAATAGCATTCGAACCACCATGACATTTTTTAGGTTTTGTTTTAAAATGAGTTAGAAACCTTAAAAAGAAACTCATGCCCTACTCGAACTTCTGCCCACTTTACTCTATAGTTTATAATTTCGGAAAGTCCATCAGGGGTCCCACAACAAATTTTCTTTCAAGATTTAAATTCATTGTTTGGGATTTCTGCAAGGAAAAAAATTGTTTCTCTATCCCTTTTGGAACGGATGCACTTCATAAGGTTAATGTAACTCATTAGCTTTTGATAATTGAAAACGAAAAGAATCTATTCTATATCTCGAAACAATTGTGCTGCTTCGTCCCAAAAGGGATATCAATTTGTTCGTCATAGTCTCTTCGGAGTTCATGCAAAACCTCATTCAAGATGTTGGATACCAATATCTCCATTGAGAAATATATCCTTTTTTAACGTCTATGATTGGTCCTTAATTAAAGACGAAAGAAAGAGAACATTTTTTTAGTAAATCCTACAAAAACAACTTTTCTGTGAGGTATAACGTCAGAAATTTTGCCAAAAAGGTTCCTCAAGTGAATTCGCGAATTTTCAGATAGGAATTTAGTTATTTTCTTTTTTTAATTTAGTTCAAGGAAAAATTATCCAACAAATTTCTCAAGAAAAATGTCCTTCTAAACTTTTTTGTATGCGTTACACTTAAAATCTGATTGTAAATAGGATATAGATAGTGGAGTATTAGGTAAAAAACTTCCTAAAAAAATATTGAGGTATTTCTGGAGTGGTTTTTGAACCAAAAATATGAAGTCGATAGATTTGTCTCATGTTACACACTTAATAAAAATACGGATTACGGTGAAATTTTACCGTAATCTCAACAGCTGAAGGTTCGGTGGAAAAATCACTGAACAATCCGTAAAATCTTTGAACGAAATCATAAAGAAAAAACAAAAAAATGGTTTGGCCGGGATTCGAACTCCCAACCTACCGATCAGGAAGCAGGCTTGCTAAGCCAGCTTTCACTGCTTCCTCCTTCTGTCGGGTGTTGAGATCACTGCGTCCATTTTTTTAGAACTATTGTGATATACCCATTTGCTTTTACAAAGACCCTCAGTGGCGGGAACGCCACCGGAATACTTTGGCGCGGTGACTGAACTTTTAGCCATCTGCCATTGATGGGCAGAAGTCCTAAGTTGCAGCATTGTGAATCCCCCAATCTGGTACGATCAGCCTGAATAAAGCAAACCACTTCCCTGGAGATGCGTTCCAAATATCGGCCCGGCTCCAAAAAGGGCTTGCCAAATATTTTGGATCTTCGTTGTATATGTGCACTGCAGGAGCAGAGAAGGTGTTGTGAGGTTTCGCACGTTTCACTACAGAAACGGCAATTTGCGTTTTGGATGGCTCCGATCTTTTGTAAATGGTACCAGAGAATGACAGAAAACTCGGAGCCGTGCTAAACATGCGTGTGCTGCACCCGACTTTTGCGTGCGTCTTCCTGGTTTTGTTGAGTGACTCAAAAGAAGGTGCGAGTACTGCTGCAACTGTGTGAGAGACAAAATATAGCTCCAGCTCTACTCTTTGAAACTCGTAGAGTAAAGCACAATGTGCTTCGTTTGGTGCTTTTCATAGAAGACATATTCGAGACCGAATGTGACTGAGGACCTTCGGGTTAAAGTCCCTCTCAAACAACAACAACAACAACAACAACAACAACAACGAATGTGACTGACGGCGGTGTCGAACCATTTTTTGCTTGCTCTACACTTTAAACACATTTCACGCAAGTACGTGAATTCCAAACTAGGACGTACATTTCTTAATGTACGTATTATTCTTAAAAGCACAAGTGAATATGTTAATGCTTTGTGAAACTGTATTGTCACACGCAGTGCGGTGCATTAACTGTCACATGAATGCAATTCAGTCCTAGATGTACAATATTGCTGTTTGGGTTTGACATGCAAATCCTCTTCATATGGGCTTCAAATGCGGCAACATTAAATAATCAAAGGACACTCAACAACCATTATCAAATTCACCGCCAACCAAGCAAAGAAAAGCGATCCTTGACTGAGCTTTCTCAGTAAGAAATCTTATACCACTTTTGGTCTTTTTGGTATTTGATATTTGCGTTTCAAGCGCACACAGCAATAACATAAACACAATAATTATGCGAAAATTTTGTTACATGTATACTGCTTCGCGTTGAAAATTGATCAACTTCGCCGCTTCGCAATTCGAATCTCAAGTATACCGAAGTCGTCGAAATTATCTTAATATGTGTAAGGGAAATCATGTATGAAGTAAACACACGTTTGTGTGGTTCGTTTGTAGAGTGGCGTCTATCCGTACTCCGTCACCAATGCAAAGTGATGTTATTAGAGAGTGCTTTGCCTAATGATCAGAGAGATTCTCTGCAAAATAGAAACGGCACATGGGAGTTTTAGCACACAAAAAAGGATGGGTGCAACACACTTCACATTTGCTTACCCGCACGTCTCCTTCAAATTGAACGTGCTGTCTCCCAGCAGCGCGTGCTGCACCGAAAGAGTTTTGAGTCGCACCCTATCCCTGATGGTATCTGCTGGAGCAGTGTCCAGTTATAAGACCGGTGTAGGTGCTGAGGTCCCTTTTGTTGAGACCAATGAGTTTTTGTGTTTGTTTCGAATTAATTGTGACGAATCTTTTAGATTGATTCGCATTGGAAACTGTTTTCCAATTGGATATAATTTGCCTGGACAACCAGCTGTTCAGTTCAATATTTAGTGAGCAGTTTGATATGCCAAAGAATGGCTCAGGACCAATGAATGTATTGGCCGATCCATTCCTGGCTAGCTCATCGGCAATTTCATTACCCTCTAGACCCATATGCCCGGGGATCCAATATAGTTTAACTCGATTGCAGATGGCTAGGGTTTTTAGAGCAAGAGCACATTCCCACACTAATTTTGAGTTAAAAGTGTAAGCTTTCAGAGCATGAAGAGCTGCTTGGCTGTCGGAGAAAATACAGATTGTGGCATTTCTGTAATTCCTCTTTATGCTGAGCTGCACACATTCAATGATAGCATACACTTCAGCCTGAAAAACTGTAGGCCACTGTCCGAGAGGGACAGAGATTTTGGTTCTTGGTCCGTGCACTCCAGATCCAGAACGATTGTTCATTCTCGATCCATCAGTGTAGAATTTGATTGAGCCTGGAGGAATACTCGGTCCACCTTGGCGCCACTCTTGGCGAGAAGGAATGAACACCGTATATGATATGTCATAATTCACAACCATTTCCAAAATGCAGTGATTTTTCTACAATTGGATTTATAGAAAATTCGTTTAGTATGCTTAGGTGACCGGTTAAATCACCTGGCAGAAGGTTTATTGATCGTTTTAGACTCAGAGCGCTTTTCTCAGCATCCAGCTTTATGAATTGATCTAGCCGGGGCAGATTAAACATTGCATCTAGGGCGAATGAAGGGGTGCTGCGAACTGCACCAGTAATGGCGACGCACGCGGCGCGTTGGATTTTGTTCAGCTTGGCTCTAGCCGTAACCTCGCTTATTTTTGGCCACCAAACAAGGGAAGCGTAGGCTATTCTAGGCCGAACGATGGTTTTATATATCCACATGATCATATTAGGTTTTAGGCCCCACTTTTTTCCACAGGTCTTTGAGCAGACCCACAGAGAATTGAGACCTTTATTTACCATGTTTTGAAGATGTGTGTTCCAATTGAGTTTAGCATCAAGCGTAATGCCAAGGTATTTGACTTCATTTGAGTAAACCAATTGTGTTTGATTAAGGAAAAGAGGTTGCAGCTGTACCTTTCTGCGCTTTGTGAAAGGAACAATCGTAGTTTTTGAAGGATTTATCCCCAGTTTCTCTTTCAGACACCAGGAGAGCGTGTAATCGAGAGCTGATTGCATTCTTGCAAGGACAACGCTTTCAAATTTGCCGCGTACAATGATGACAACATCATCAGCGTAGCCAACAACCTCGAATCCTCTTTTTTCCAGGCTATTAAGTAGATCATCCACCACTAGAGACCATAGCAAAGGTGAAAGTACCCCTCCTTGAGGACACCCCTTTGTGGCCATGACAGTGGCGCACGATCCGCTCAACTCGGATGAGATTCGGCGATTTGCTAGCATAGCATGTACCCAGGTAGCAATGCATGGGTCAAACTTTCTCCTATGCATTGCTGACACTATAGACAAATAGGAAGCGTTATCGAATGCACCCTCAATGTCGAGAAATGCCACGATGGCGATTTCCTTTGCATGAAATGTTTTCTCGATCTTGTTGACTAGCATGTGTAGTGCTGAGATCGTAGATTTTCCACTTTGGTAAGCGAATTGGTATTTGGAAAGAGGCATTGCTTCCATAAATTTTGAATTTATGAACTCGCCTAAGACCTTTTCCATTATTTTAAGCATCACTGACGACAGACTAATTGGTCTGTATGCTTTGGGATTGGTTTTGTCTTTTTTTCCCGGCTTCGAGATAAAGACAACTCGAACTTGACGCCAGCCATCTGGAATATGTCCTAAGACTAAACTGGCCTTAAAAATCTCTATCATGGGAGGAATAAGCGTTTGCTCCTCTTTCTGGATAAGCGCTGGGAAAATTCCATCCATGCCAGCAGATTTAAATGGCTCAAAGGATCTCACTGCCCTTTCCACCCTTGCTCGCGTAAAGGCTTCTTTGGCAACCTTCAATGCGTCTCTTTTGGTACTTGAGTCCCATGACAGGAGCTCTTGTTGACCAGAGACGCCATGTCTGTTGCCATTAGCGTTCACGATCGCTTCAGGGATTGAATCAGGGAAGTGAGTCCTCAGCATTTCACTCAGTGTTTCTGTGGGATCCACAGTGAGCGAACCGTCAGTCTTTCGGAGAGTTCCCAGACCATTGGAGTGGTCTTTCGATAGAGTTTTATGAAGTCTGGCAGCTACGGGAGTCTTCTCAATGCTTTCACACATGAGGACCCATGATTTCCGCTTAGCTAGCCTTATTTCCTTGTTGTAGTCTGTCAGAGCCTTTCGGTATAGGCTCCAATCAGTAGAGCGTTTGGCACGGTTGAACTCCCTCCGTGCCGTTTTCCTAAGCTTTTCAAGATGGTTGTTCCACCACGGAACATCTCTGCTCGACTTAACAGTTTTAGTCGGACAGCTTTCTTGATATGCATTAAGAATTTTAGTTTGTATAGAGTCAGAAGCCATTTCTAACTCTAGAACTGTTTTTGATATTAGGATTTATGATGTAGTCTTCGGATCGGAGAGTGGCTGAATAGGTTTCCCAATCAGTCTTCTTAGGATCTAATTTGTGGAGTATCGACTGTATGTTTTAATCTTTATTTTCCGGCAACGCAGTCTTTATTAAAGTAAAACGAGGTGCTTATTTGCCCGACGTTTCGACACGGGTATTGTGTCTTCCTCAGGGGGTAAATATAGTTTTCGTTCTTTGTCCTATGTTTTGTCGAACTATAACTGTCTGGTGTAGGTTTTTTTGGTACATAGCTACGAAAATCACTTCTTTTTTTTGTGCACAACTTGTACTGGCAATGGCGCCATTGCCAGTACAAGTTGTGCACAAAAAAAAGAAGTGATTTTCGTAGCTATGTACCAAAAAACCTACACCAGACAGTTATAGTTCGACAAAACATAGGACAAAGAACGAAAACTATATTTACCCCCTGAGGAAGACACAATACCCGTGTCGAAACGTCGGGCAAATAAGCACCTCGTTTTACTTTAATAAAGACTGCGTTGCCGGAAAATAAAGACTTCTTAGGATCTTTAAACGATTTTGCAATAGTTAGACCCCCTTCCCATTCAAAGACTATGTGTTTGTGGTCTGACATAGATATTTCATCAGAAACATGCAGTTTTTTATTTTGTGGAGATGGACTGACTACATAAAGTCAGATCCAGCACTTCCTGTCTTGGCGTTTTCATATGTAGGCTTGTCACCTGTGTTACATATGTCTATGTTGTTTGAGGATAGAAACTGTAAAGGTACTCACCTCGAGGATTTATATTTGTACTTCCCCATACAGTGTGATGCGCATTCGCGTCACATCCGATGACAAGGGGAATGTTTTTTGTTTCACAGTAAGAGGTTAGCGCAGCATCTCTGGAGGAGAACATCTTCCGCGTCGCCTGGAAAATACGCCGAGACCATGACGATATCAGCCTTCCCTCTAGCGGTAGGAACCTCCACCCTGACTGCTACGATGTCGCGTTTAATGAATTCTGTAATTGGAAAGCATTTAGTGTCATTGCGTATTAGAATAGCTGCTCTTGGAGAGAGCTGGCTGTCATCATATACCAACTTGCATGAGTTACATGAATACCCTGTATTCGAGATTGTGGTTGACCCATGGCTCCTGGATAAGAGCCACAGTGAACAGTTCTTTTGTGAATCTCCGGCAAAGACATCCGTTGCGCTTCGAGCATGATGGAGATTCACTTGAATGATCTTAGTCATTTTTAGGTTTGCCGCAGTTTCCAGGACGGAGGTCGTTCTTCTTTGGATGCTGCGGATCATCTTGTATTTGTTTTGGATGATGTTTCGTGTGTTCGTGTTTGTCAATCTTCTTCCCTAGGCCAGCCTTTTTTGTCTCTGTAGTCGAATTCAATCTTTTACCAGATCCACGTGCTCTTAGATTTTTTGTCTCTGTAGTCGAATTCAATCTTTTACCAGATCCACTGCTCTTAGATGGCACCAATCTGCCACCGCTAGAGCTAGGAGTTTGGTTGGAGCTTGAATCTTTAGAGACAGGCAGACTGGCCTTTTTAATGGGGTTTGATTGTGGGTTTTTTGCTAGAGGCTGCCTTAGATTTCTCTTGGGGCACCCTATTAGTTGAATTTTCGTTCGACTGAGTGGTTTTGCCCTTTATTTTTCTCAGCTGTATTTCGCCAAAGCGATAGTTGAGGATAAAGTTGGATTTTGTTTCTGCTTGGGGACGTCCTCACTGGTAGCCGAGTTGTCTAGGTCCGTCCTGCCACGTTTAGAGGAAGCTAGCTCTTCTTTACCCTTCCCGAGTTGAATGAGGGCTTCAGATCGACTCACGCCGCTCTGCATCAGTGCTTTAAACTTCTTCCTTTGTCCTCTCGTGAGGTTTATTTTTGTCGTCTGTTGGTCATTCGCGTTGTTCGGATGACATGAAGGATCTGTTTTGGATTCAGATCCTGATGGTTGAGATTCTGGGATGTTGATGATAACATTTATACCATCGTTATTATCGTCGTCCATGTCCAGTTGGGTGTCCGGATGGTTTGTTGAATTTTTGTTGCTTACTTCGGTTGCGTCGGTAAGCATATCCTCCTGCGAACTTGCGAGTAACTGCTCTTCGGTTAGCTCAGTATTGCTCTGCACGTCCTCCACTACCATTGCCTCCGACTGAGAGAGGCAGTCGACACCTTCAAGATTGTTGTTGTTTTGATTTGTACTCATATTTGTTCCCACGAGTCGCTGGGGAATAACGGTCCGCTGCATCATTGCCCCGCCGTAATGCAGTAAGAGCTACATACTGGGGAGTTCGCCCTGGTACACACCAGGTTCCGTTCGCGATTGAGCATCTTTTAAACCCCCTCTACCATTCATCCATCAGCACGGGTCGCATGACACCTTGGAATTGGGGTTACCTGACTGGTGGATTTCTACCACCGGATCAGGCGATCCGTAGTATTATTCTTAGCCAGTTGAGTCAACCGCTACCGATAACTACACGGCTCTCTAGGCTGCTTGGAAAAGTTGCTGAAATTGATGTTCAACAACTTATTTGGCCAAGACAGCCATAAGGTTTCACTGCTTGTTAATGGTGAAAAAAAAACAAGCTCATGTCTGCCATAGTGGCTGTCACACGATTTCACAGAAGTTCGGTGAAAATAATGCTGTTACCGAACTTTTCATTAGTATTTCACAGGGTTACAGTAACATTGTTTGTTTCACGGATTTTTTCCGGTAAAATAAGAGATTTCACGGATTTCCTCCGGTAAATTCGTTGATATCACGGATTTTTTCGGTAAAATAGTAGATTTCACGGGGAAATCTGTATATATTTTTTATTTACAGTTCAAATTTGGCGATTTATTTCACAGGATACTGCGATTTATTAAGAAGCAGATTGTTATAAATCTGTTCATATATAATGAACATCCAAATTTTGTCAAAGTCTTCCAAAGTTATAATCAAAAGTCTCATATTTAACAAATTGCGTTTCAGAAAAATTGCGACTAAAGAAGGTTAATCCGTATCGCTCCCAAAAGGACAAAACGGTGACCAAAATATACATAATGTAGTTAATATGGTCGCCAAGATAGCGTAAATTAATTTAAATGCGTTTTAAAAGACATTATAAATTCCGATAACGATGTAGCGCTTTTATTTATTACATTAATTCCTTCTCCCTCTCCAGATCGCCGGGTTGAGTTGCCGCAGACTTTCGCGCGACCTTTTCCATTCGTGCTCCGCTGCTCCGTGGCTCTCTGCTGTAGTGCTGATTACTCTGCGCACAGGATTATGTCGTCTCCGTCGGTGTGCGGCATTCCATTTGCTCAGTAAATATTTGCCGATGATGACAAATTGTGCTGTCAATCGCTTGGCTCTCGATGATTTATAGGACAGAAATGGAAATCGTTTGAATTTAGTAGGTAGCAATTGGAGATGTCAAAGTCAATAATTTCGATCAAAGAAAACGTCACCCACCTAGCATACGACGGGGAAATTCAAAGATAGCGACCGCATATGTTGAGGGGCTTTACTTAGCGTAGTGGTAACGTTCACAGCTATAAAGCAAAGCACTGTCTGGGTTCAATTCCCGGTCGGTACAGGATCTTTTAGGATTGCAAATTTACTTGCCTCCCTTGAGCATAGAGTATCACCGTGCCTGTTCCATTATATACGAATGCGAAAATGGCATATTTGGAAAAGAATGCTCTTAGTTAATAACTGTGGAAGTGCTCATAAAAACACCAAGCTGAGAAGCAGGCTCTGTTCCAGGGAGACGTAATGCCAAGAAGAGGTAGCAAACGGCATGTTTCCAGTTGAACGTTGCATCTCCCATCGGTCCAATGTGAAAGCATAACAAGCTGTTATGTTTTTTCGAATGTCGAACATGGGAATAAAATGTAAAAATGTAAGATATCGCATCGGCACCAAAGCCAAATTCTCGAAGGTAAGGGATGGACTGATACGAGGGAGAGATGGAGCGGGCCATTAATTAAATTATGTTTCACCAAAACGGCTTTGGTTGGTATCGGCCGATCGGGCATACCTACCGCATACGATGTCGAAAGATTTAGAAAATTTTAACTGGAGCATCCTCCAATAAACATCTTGATGAGTAGCACTTTAGAAAGCAGTCACAACGAATTACATTGTACGTGGTGCAACAAAGTTGCAGTTGGGCTAATTAATTTAATTAAAGTGGTATGCGTTTGAAACACGTTAAATGACGAGATGCTTTCGAAATGCTTTTAGAGTTAGCAAAGGTAAACGACTTATCCAACGGGGCTTGCATTATCTTAGTAAGCACGATCATTATTGAGCATTTTGCACCTTATTAGACTACTGTGCAAAAAAATTTTGCACAGTGAATATTTTCACACCTCACACATAACAGTTTGACAGTTGCTTCGATACCAAAGTTTTGCGTTTCCGTTTTGAATTTCCTTTGTGCGAACAATTATTATCACATAAAGAAAACTGGTTTTGGCAAAATCTTTATAGTTATTAGGATTTCCATCAATAAATAAGTGATTTGTCCACAACTTATCCCTGGTAAGTGTTTAATTTTAAATTCAACGTTCGAACATGATTTCTGACTCACAACTCATTTTGTTTTAGTCATCGTCATCATCATCAAACTCGGGAAAGCAGTCCGAACATTGCCAGAAATGCCGCAACGCCACCGCACAATAGTCCGAAGGCGCCCAAAACCTCAAAAATCAAAGTTGTTTTATCCGAACAGTTATATTTTTCCCATCTTCCTTAAAACTTACGTGGTTGAAATCCAAAAATTTTCATAAAATTCATACAAAGTGAACTAAAGTTAAAATTGTTCAAAAACCATATTATTTTTTAGAAAAGTACCCTAAGACATTAGTAGCCCGCGAATGCCCGCGATGAGAATAAGTTCATTCGAAAGCTAAAAACAAGAGCTTTCAAGTACGGTACAAATTATTTTGCGAAAACTTGCGATAGACCACTTTCAACGCGTTTGAAGGTGTACGGAGTGCAATTCTAATTAAATAATAACAATCCTGTGATACGCTAGTACGTGCATTGCAATCGCAGTAGCCATGAATTGCATACCTAGAAGAAACGAAAAACTCGCTGCTATCTTCTTCTTCTTTTTTCTGGCGTTACGTCCCAACTGGGACAAAGCTTGTTTCTAAGCAGGCAGGTGTTCTTATGAGCGTTTCCGCAGTTATTAACTGAGGACTTTCTTCGCTGATTGACCATTTTTGCATGTGTATATCGTGTGGCATGATACTTTATGCTCCGGCAAGTCGAGAAAAAATACTTTACCAAAAGACCTTAGACTGGTGGGATTCGAATCCACGATTCTCAGGTTGGTCTAGCTGAATAGCTGCGCGTTTACCGCTAGGACTCTGGGACCCTACGTATACAATATTTTCGTATTATACCTTAATTAAATATTGTCCACACCTATATTTGATATTATTAGGGTATTGAAACACTTTGAATTCAAATTTGAACTGTCACTAAATAATAAAACACAAATTGGGCTTCGTAGCCGTGCGGTTAGTGTCACCAGGCATTTAGCCACATCGTGCTAAAGAGTATAGGTTCGATTCCCGCTGCAGGCCGGAAAACTTTTCGTGAGGAGTTGAGCTAGTCCGTTGTCTAGTGTGGTGCTTCCTTCAAAGGGCAAAATGCCCACTGGAAGCATTAATGTGTCGGTGTCTTGCAGAAAAAAATTATCTCGGGTATTTAAATGGTTGAACGAAACTATTTTCTTCGACATGCAGTCTCCAGATAAAATGTAACAAATTGGAAAAATCATTCCCTACGTGGACTTGCTTTTGCATTTAAAACAAGTATGATAACAGACTAAAGCTATGGACATGACAATCATGCTGAAACTGATTAAATGGATGATACTTGCATCAAGACAGGGTTAGATCTAAGACCTTTATGGACAAATGTGCATGAAATTTTCACATTTCTTTCAGACATCACATGAATTTCAACATATATTTTTGAGTAATTTTTTCAATCACAAGTTCTGTAAAGAACCAACAGGGCAGTCGATGTGTGGTGAGTTCCGTATCACCCGTTCCTGTCAATGCGGATGACATGAATTTGGCATTGGACCGCGTACGGGAGGGAACGAAGGTTGATTGAGAGAACGAAGGAGGGGTCAAAATAGAATTCGTCATTGTGTTCACAAATAGGCATGAATGCTAGTTTTCGCTGTGCAAACCATCACAATTTATCGAACATTTATTTGGAGAAACAAGTAGTAATTTCTTGAATTAAATAGGTAAATTGATTATTCTAATTTGGAACTTAGTAGCTAATTTAAACTTATTATAGATTCTAAAAGTAATAGTACGGAGTTGCTGAACTACTGAATTGCTTTGTTCGCGAATTAAAACCTCTGTTCGTAAGTCATGCATTACACCCTAAAAATGTACGTAAATATTATAAACTGAAATTTGTTAAACCTAGATAAGCGATTCCTACAGTTAGTTCAGGACGGTTCGCGAAGTGTTTCGGGGTAGCATAGGAAGGACACGAAATGTAAGTCCAATGTAAGGTAACACTGAATTGAACTATAATCAAGCATTAATACAATTACAGCTTGAAGCTGCATTTGCTGCTGAAAAGACGTGCGACCACTTTAACTCCTATCCGAAACAAACTTCAAGATTTCTGGTATCAGTCAACACCGCGAAGTAGTAACCGATCATTACTCACGACACCGTGTACTGGATACGCCGTTTAGTAGACGGCCGCTACTGAAGTCCTGTGTAGTAAACAGCCAACGAAATTGATACGATGCAGTCCGAAAAGGTGTGCGGCAAATGCTCGACGAGAGGCTTGCTCGGACAGATGGTCGGATGCGATATGTGCGACGTCTGGTTCCACGCTGCTTGTGTAGGGGAGTCAGATTCAAACCTCAATCCAGATAGGACCTGGAGGTGCGTCCATTGTGCGAAGGACGATGTCGGAGAGGTTTGTAGCCAGCACGCCAATAGGTCGATGAGGAGTTCGGCGAGTAGCAGAGCTCGGAGAGAGCTCCTTCTCCAACAATTGGAAGAGCAACGCGCCTTGCAACTAAAATAACGCGCGGAGGAAGATGCGATTAGGAAAAAACGTGCTGAGGAGGATGAAGCCTTTCTTCAACAAAAACTGGACCTAATTCTTGAAGACGACAACGAAAGCCGGCGTAGTAAGCTGAGCAGTCGGGCCAGCCGTAAAAAGGTAGAAGAATGGCTCCACGATGATCATGGTGGTCCATCAGGAGTGATCGGTGCGTCAACTAACAAAGTCATCCCACAACAAGCAGAGGCTCTACAGCCGGGACATTTCGGCTCGACAGCACACATCCCGGGCTCAGTACCATCAACGTCGGGACTGCAGGGAGCAGCTCCAACATCGACGTCAACACCTCAGACAGGTAAAACGACTAAATTAGTACAAGTAGAGGCTTCCCAGACTAGCGTATCGCAATATTCAGGGCCTTTCGATACCTTTGCAAATTATACTAGGAACAATCTTGGCAATAGTAGACTACCAAAGCCTAATTTGGCTACAATGGGCGTGGTTGGACAGCATTTTCCTCCATATGCTTCCTCTCAAATTCCTCAAGTTAGCGATATGTTTGAAAACTGCAATACCAAATCGGCGGTTGCCGAAACAAAGGTTACTTTTTCCGGGTATATTCCTCAGTTGGAACCCGGTAAACTTCGAAACTTGTACGGTCCTCACTGTGAAAGTGTGCTAAATAATCAGACAATAACAGTCAATCAACCAGTTCCGCGAAGTACGATAGTTCCTCCGTTCGTTGGCGTCCAAACAGCGGTTCCGTTTGTGCCACCAAGTGTTACAGTGCCAAATGTGTTTGCAACGGTTTCATCGTCATCTGCAGCCGCTTGTCATCCAAGCTTTGAACAACGAGCATCAATGACCAACGCAGCAGAACCATTCCTTGGGGCAAATTCAACCGAGTTGGATCAAGGTGTGCAACAATTTAATGGATCGCGAATGGGAGTACCGGATCAACTTGTGCCTAGTAGTGCGCAGTTAGCGGCAAGACAAGTAATGCCACGCGAGTTACCTAGCTTTTCCGGGGACCCGGAAGACTGTCCATTATTTGCTAGCTCGTTCTACAACTCTACGGCAGCGTGTGGGTTCACGGACGCGGAAAACCTAGCTAGACTCCAGAAGTGTCTTAAAGGGCATGCTCTTGATTCAGTGAAAAGCCGTCTGTTAATGCCTCAATCCGTGCCTCATGTGATGGAAACTTTACGCAAGCTATATGGAAGGCCGGAGGTTCTTATCCATACGCTCCTACGAAGGCTTCGCATCGTCCCACCACCGAGAACGGAGAATCTGCAGTCGGTCATCACGTTTGGACTGGCTGTACGGAACTTAGTTGATCATATGTTCGTGGTTCAACTGATGGATCATCTTCGCAATCCCATGCTGCTTCACGAACTGGTTGAGAAACTTCCGTCATCGATGAAAATGCAGTGGTCATGGTACAAACGATCGCAGGTGGAAGTCAACTTAGCCACTTTTGGGGAGTTCATGACAGAGTTAGTCAATACCGCGTCGGACGTAACGCTTCCAGTGGATCCTTCAAGTCAGCAGTCGAAGTCGTCGTGCCAGACCGGAAGAGACAAGCAGAAGCTGTTTGTGCATGTAGAGGTCAGAGATGAGCATGCAGCACCGAAGAATACTGCAGACCTTTCCAAATTTTCAATTAGGCCTGACGGAGTGAAGAAGTAACGAAAACGAAAAACATGAAGTAGCTGAATGTCCACAGTTTAGAGCCCTAGATGTAGATGGAAGATGGAAAGCGATTCGATCTAACAGTTTATGCAGAACATGCTTGATACCGCATAGAAAATGGCCTTGTCGCTCAGAGAAGGAATGTGGAGTCGACGGTTGTCGGTTGCGTCATCACGCTTTGCTGCATTCGCGGGTCGTAGCCGAGTTTGCAATCAATCGAGTTAAAGGACCGGAAAATCCCGTAGAAAATATCTCCCATCAGAATCATCATTCCACAATGAACTTCTGCTTTTTTCGCTACTTACCCGTGACGCTTGAGGTGAACGGAAAACAGATAGAAACATTCGCCTTTTTGGATGACGGTTGCCAAACAACGCTCATGGATGCAGAACTGGCGGCTGATTTAAACGTTGCAGGGCCAGCTGAATCCCTCTGGCTTGGATGGACGGGAAACATTTCGAGAGAGGAAAAGGGATCACAACGAGTCACAGTGAATATCTCTGGTAGCGGATTGAAAAGCCAGTATCAGCTGAATAACGTGCGTACAGTTCAAAAGCTTCAACTGCAAGGTCAAACGTTCGAATACGAGGAGTTGCGGAAAATGTATCCCCATCTAAGAGGTCTTCCGTTGCGTAGCTACGTCGACGCAGTTCCCAGGTTGATCATCGGCATAGAACACGCACAACTTCTAACTTCACTGAAGGTGCGAGAGGGCAAAGCAAACGAACCAGTGGCCGTAAAGACAAGACTAGGATGGTGCGTTTACGGGAAGCAAGCAGGAGAATCTCCTGCCGTCGAACGACTGCATGTACATATGGAAGGGCGTCGCTTCGGGAATCGTGAACTTCACGATTTAATGAAGCAGTACTTTGCAGTTGAGGAAGCAGCAGTGGCAATCCCAATTGAGTCCGCTGATGATAGTCGTGCACGCCGGATTCTTGAAGAGACTACACGTAGAGTTGAAGGGAGGTTTGAAACCGGTTTGCTTTGGAAATACGACCGGCCAGTTTTCCCAGACAGCTACCCTCTAGCCCTCCGAAGACTGCTATCGTTGGAGAAGCGACTCGACAAAGATCAAGCCCTAAGAAGTAGAGTAATTTTGCTCATTCGTGATTACGAAGCGAAAGGGTACGCGCACAAAATCACACAGGAGGAGTTGACATCCAGCGATTCTGATCGCGTATGGTACTTACCTCTAGGAGTTGTGAGAAACCCTAAAAAACCGGAAAAAATACGCCTCATCTGGGACGCTGCGGCAAAGGTGCATAGACTGTCTCTAAACGACATGCTGCTAAAAGGGCCAGATATGATGACATCTCTATTCGCTGTATTGCTGAGGTTCAGGCAGAGAACAATCGCAATTTGTGGGGACATCCGTGAAATGTTCCATCAAATTCGGATCATTCCCCAGGATAAGCAGTCTCAGAGATTTTTGTTCCGTGAGCACCAAGATGATCTCCCGCAAGTTTACGTGATGGATGTGGCGACATTTGGTGCGACATGCTCTCCCTGCTCGTCTCAGTTCGTGAAGAACAAAAACGCGAGAGAGTTTGAGTCCCAGTTTCCGAAGGCTGCGGAAGCAATCATAAACGCACACTACGTAGACGATTACCTTGATAGCGTAGACACTGTGGAGGAGGCAGTACAATTGGTCAACGAGGTCAAGTATGTGCACGCGCTTGGTGGGTTTGAAATCCGGAATTTTTCGTCGAATTCGTCAGAAGTTCTTCGACGCCTGGGTGAAGCAGAGAGAACGTCGAAGTCTCTAGATCTAGATAGCTCGGAACATGTTGAGCGAGTACTTGGTATGGTGTGGAAACCTGCCGAAGATGTCTTCACCTTCGATGTGAGAATAGAAGATGACCTGAAGGATTTTCTGGAACAGAACTTCGTACCAACCAAACGTCAAGTGTTACGACTAGTAATGTCACTGTTCGATCCCTGTGGATTAATCGCACACTTCATTGTGCATGGAAAAGTTTTAATGCAGCATATCTGGAGAACCGGAACAGAATGGGACGACGAAATTCCGATAGAGTTACACTGCATGTGGAGAGATTGGATTCAGTTACTGAAGCCGGTTGATAGAAGTCCAAGTTCCACGTTGCCTTTTTGGAGCAACCAACAGTAAGGTTTCCGCCACTATACAACTGCACGTGTTCGTCGATGCGAGCGAACTAGCATATGCTTGTTGTGCCTATTTGAGGATAGTGCAGGCCGGAGTTGTCCATTGCGGTATCGTTGCAGCAAAAACGAAGGTTGCCCCCTTGAAGCCACTTTCAATACCTCGCCTTGAGCTGCAAGCTTGTGTGCTCGGATGTCGCTTGATGGAAACTATTTGCGTGTCACTTAAATTGACAATTGAACGGCGTTACCTTTGGACTGACTCCGCAACGGCACTTGCCTGGATTAGATCCGACAGCAGACGGTTTCATCCGTTTGTGGCATTCCGAGTCGGCGAAATATTGAACACGTCTAACGTAGATGAATGGTTTCACGTCCCATCAAAACTAAACGTGGCCGATGATGCCACGAAATGGGGAAGTGGTCCGAGTTTTAGTCCGAGCGGTCGTTGGTATATTGGTGAATCCTTCCTGTTTCAGCCAATGACAGAATGGCCACAACAAGTTAGGTTGCCGAGTAGTACGGAAGAAGAATTGCGCGCTGTTTTCCACTTCCATCAGGAACTGCCAGTACCACTTATCGACGTGACCAGATTTTCCAATTGGAGTCGTTTACTACGAACGGCAGCGTACGTGTATCGGGCGGTGCAGAAGTTCAGCGGTCGAGGCACTAACAGAGAACTGACAAGCGATGAGTTATTGCAGGCCGAAAACTATCTATGGCGTCAAGCTCAAATGCACGCTTATCCAGACGAATACAGTGTGTTAAAGCACAAACTTCAAAATCCGGATGGTACACCAAAGCAACTAGAGAAGAGCAGTCCGTTGTTTCAGGAATCTCCGTTCATGGATGACGCAGGGGTAATAAGGATGAACAGCAGAATTTCAAGTTCCCCTTCTGCACCTTTTGAAACTAAATACCCAGTTATCCTTCCAAAAGATCACATCTTAACACGTTTACTGGTAGATAGCTATCACCGACGATTTCTGCACGGGCAAAATGAAACTGTTTTCAACGAAGTTCGTCTAAGGTTCAGAATTCACCATTTACGTCCGGTCATCAAAAGAGTTGCCAGAGACTGCCAACGCTGCAAAATCTTAAAATCAGTACCGCAGGCACCAATGATGGCTCCACTTCCAGCAGTTCGGCTTACTCCTCAAGTCCGGGCATTCAGTTACACTGGTGTTGATTATTTTGGACCAATCTTAGTGAAGCAGGGGCGCAGCTTGGTTAAGCGCTGGGTGGCGCTGTTCACGTGCCTGACGATACGGGCGGTGCATTTAGAGGTCGTCCACAGCTTGTCAACGCAATCCTGCGTCATGGCCATACGACGCTTCATAAGTCGAAGAGGTGCACCCGCAGCCTTTTATTCTGACAATGGGACATGTTTTAAAGGGGCCAGCAATATTCTAGCAGACCAACTCCAGACAATTCATGAGGACTGTGCGTTGACCTTTACAAATGCTAGAACTACTTGGCACTTCAACCCCCCATCTGCGCCTCATATGGGCGGATGTTGGGAGCGGATGGTCCGCTCCATCAAAGTGGCCATGGCGGCTTTAGCAGAACATCCTCGGCATTCAAGCGATGAGGTATTGGAAACCGTGATATTAGAAGCGGAAGCCATTGTCAACTCACGCCCGCTGACTTATATTCCGCTAGACAACGCAGAAGAGCAAGCTCTTACACCGAACCATTTTCTTCTCTACGGTGAGCGAGGAGTTGTTCAACCAAGATCTTCGTTTATGGTGGAAGGTGAAACATTGCGCGACAGTTGGAAGCAGGCACAATACCTCACTGATCAATTTTGGAAGCGGTGGGTGCGAGAGTATCTGCCTACGTTAACCAGACGCACTAAGTGGTTCCAACCCACCAAGCCCTTGGAACCAGGAGATGTTGTGTTCGTGGTTGACGTCAACAAGCGGAATGGGTGGCTAAGAGGACGAATCATTCAGGTGTTCAGCGGCAAAGACGGCCAGGTACGGAGAGCAGTTGTACAAACCAGTGAGGGAGTTTTGTCACGACCGGCCGTCAAGCTAGCATTGCTAGATGTTCACCCAAACAGGAAGAAGACGGAAGCGGAAGTTCCCCGGAACTACACGGGCGGGGGAATGTAAAGAACCAACAGGGCAGTCGATGTGTGGTGAGTTCCGTATCACCCGTTCCTGTCAATGCGGATGACATGAATTTGGCATTGGACCGCGTACGGGAGGGAACGAAGGTTGATTGAGAGAACGAAGGAGGGGTCAAAATAGAATTCGTCATTGTGTTCACAAATAGGCATGAATGCTAGTTTTCGCTGTGCAAACCATCACAATTTATCGAACATTTATTTGGAGAAACAAGTAGTAATTTCTTGAATTAAATAGGTAAATTGATTATTCTAATTTGGAACTTAGTAGCTAATTTAAACTTATTATAGATTCTAAAAGTAATAGTACGGAGTTGCTGAACTACTGAATTGCTTTGTTCGCGAATTAAAACCTCTGTTCGTAAGTCATGCATTATACCCTAAAAAAGTACGTAAATATTATAAACTGAAATTTGTTAAACCTAGATAAGCGATTCCTACAGTTAGTTCAGGACGGTTCGCGAAGTGTTTCGGGGTAGCATAGGAAGGACACGAAATGTAAGTCCAATGTAAGGTAACACTGAATTGAACTATAATCAAGCATTAATACAATTACAGCTTGAAGCTGCATTTGCTGCTGAAAAGACGTGCGACCACTTTAACTCCTATCCGAAACAAGTTCATTGTAGTGATTTATTTTACAAATCTGAAAAATTGGCGTAATGAATAAATAAGGTGGGCATTTAGACGATCATATTTACTTATGATGGTTTTTGTGTAGAGTTTCCATATCTTTGGATGAATAGTTTATATATTTTTTGTCAAAAATTTCTCTTTAGTCTAGTTGTTTTTACTATTGGAGTTGTGCATGAAAAAATTACTCAAAAATATATGTTGAAATTCAATTAATGCCTGACAAACAAAAGTCCATAATAAATAAATATGGCATAAAATATCTCAAATATATGATTTCAGCTATATAAAGAGAGTTTGAGGTTTTTGTCCGACATTTGTTCTAGATCGAACCACTGTGCACCGGTTGGATTGCTTCAGTGGACTACGGTCTTAGATCTACCAACGGAAAACAGATCTGATTCTTGGTACTCGGACGATAATCAGCCGCCCCTGCCATGGGAACAGACGCTGTTGTGAGCCGCTCCCAACATGAAGTAATGACGCTCCAGGTTTGCAGAAGTCCCCCTTTCCTTGTCAACATACGACCAGAGTTCCCACCGGGGTTGGTTACCCGATCTTCCCTGAAATTGCTCGAACCCCGACTAGTACAGCGACTATTCTACTCCTGCAGGTACGCGATGGGTACCAATAGTACGCCATGTCCATGATTTATCAACCTCATTACGATGCATATTTTGGCCAATTATGAGCTGAATTACCGACATGTAGAAGCGAAAATGTATGCGAAAATAAACAAGTTTTGATAAATCAATCTCACAGCTAAGTATAATTTTAAAACGTCACAGCTTTTAAATGCCTACGCCTACTAGTCGTTAGTGAGTGTGCAAATTGTATCAAGCAAATGAACAATTTCACCAGAATCTAAAAATTCATGCAATGATCAATAATTTCAACAAATTATAATTCATTTTTGTGAGCTTTAGGTTTTTGACTGAATGTCTTTTTTATTAAAAACAGTAGAAAAATATTAAAACAATCCATTTGTGCAAATGCAGAATATTTAGGAAGAATTTGATTTCTTTGGTTAGAGATCACTTAGGTCAATACTAAGGCTTAGTACGATTGATGAACCGTTATTCTAAAAATATCCAGATATAAATGCATTCTATAATTGGACTTGTATGAATTTTCGAGACAAGGTTTCTAAAGTATTTCACTTTGTCATTGACGTTTTGAAAACTTTCACACAAAGATATTGATTTCAATGACCACAAACGTCACATGGGTTCTTCTTTTTAACACTGGGGTTGTTCCTATCTGAAATTTCAAAAGGGACACGGAAAACAAAATTCTTCCAAATTTGAGTTTAAACCATAAACCCCAAAATCTCAAAAATGAAAAATAAATGTTTTTTTGTTGAACTCGTTGGAAGGTCGGTCGGCATCGGTGTTTCCATTGATTCATGTATGTCCAGAGATTCAACAGAATTGAGCCGGTTTGGTCCTCGCTGCAAATTAAATTTCTTAGATCCACGGCTGTTTCGATATTCATTTTTCCAGGGCCTGCAGGCAGCTCGACAAGACAGTGAGAAAGTGATTTTTGATGAACATTTGGAATGGAGACGGACATTTTTATGGCGCACACTGAGGCAGATCGCTGTTTCCGACGACCAAAACCTATAGTACTCTGGATATACAACCTAGAGGTTTGGTGTCTTCCAACCTACTTTGGTTGGAATAATTTGTGCTACATTTTGACTCATTCAGAATTGATCTAGATAAGTAAAAACTGATCTAGATCAGTTTTATCTTTTGATAGGAGCGTCCTAGAAAAAAAAAATTTCTTCTGCAAAGTTGTTCATTGAGACATTTTTGGCATTTCTTCCGAAGACACTTACACTCAATCACTGACGTGGATGGCGATATATGACAATTAAGTAATAACAGTCAAAAAATCGATCTTGGCCATTTTTTCATATAAAAAAGAGATCCATCGCAAGCACCCAAAAGGACGTGGCATTTCTGAAGAAATGTCTGAAGGAAAAGCTAACACTCGTTAGCCATAGGATTAAGATGGGCCCCATATCCCACAACATATTAAGAGGAAATCAGAGAAATAGTACATCACGGCATCGATTAAATCCCACTATGCGAAACTGGACAAGCTGACGACGAAGTGTTATTTTTTGTCTTTAAAATTGACTCAGGAATATCCGGAAGGATTCCCATTATTCCTGACCAAGGTTAATCGAGCGGAAGAATGCGAAGCCGACAAGAAGAACAGGCTACATAAGAAAAAACTAGCCTCCATGCGATCCAAGAAGACGGCAGTTAACTGCATTCCTGCTCCGATTAAAGAACCCATTGAAGATTTCGTAGTCAACCATTCGACGCAGCATTTCGCAGGAGAGCAATTGACACACCTCGACAAGGGGTTAGGATATGCGGTGACTACGAAGCCTGAAGTGGAGAAAATCATCGACTATCCAAACCGTACCAATAAAGGACCAGAACACAGCAAGGAACATCGTAGGAAAGGCCATAACAACAGGACAATACAGCAGGGCAGACAAGGACGAGACGAGGATCGCGAAAGAACTTAAGTATAAATCAGTGTTCTTCAACAAGGCAAATAAAGGCAACGCAATCAGTGCGCATCGTACCTTCGTGCTGTGCGTACACGAATTCTCTCTGCTCTTGGAAGTTTTCTTAAAAACTACCTAAAGCAATAAATCAGTACTTTTCAGTGCTAAAATTGAAAACGGTACTTTTCAGTGCTACTAAAACAGTACTTTTCAGTACTGTTGTTTCTACTATTGATCCCTTTACGATCCTTGTTTGGACCCGTGCCTTCGATTTTTCGTTGGACCCGTTGGCGGCGAAAGCTAGCGGTGGTAATCCTTCTTGGACACCGTCTTGGGAAAAAACCTCTCGAAGGTCACGTCTTCTTTCGTTTATTAACTAAACATGGTATCAACAACTAACAAAAGGAAGGGTGAATCTCTGAATTCATTACTTCCTTCCAAAAAAGTGGGATTTAAAACTGTTACTACACGTGGCAAGAATGGAAGAAAGGACGCTTCCCCGGAATGCGAACTTTCTTCTTACAAGGGTGAAATGAATAATTGTATCGAAATGAGCAATCAGTTCGATGCTCTAGACAAATTTTCCGAACATCAAATCGAAGCAGCCTCTAGCCCAGGCTCTTTGGTTCAAGTGAGGAAGCAAAGAGTGCCGCCTATCGTGGTCAGTTGTTCCGAATTTGCGGGATTTAGGCAGGAAATCTTGAACTCCATTAGGGGAATCAAGGTTTCCTTCTAAATCGCAAAGAAAGGAGACTGTCGCGTTTTGCCGGAAACTCTTAATGATCGTGAACTTCTTCTCAGACATCTTGAAGAGAAGAAGCACAAATGTTTTACTTATGACGACAAAACTGAACGTTTGTTCAAAGTTGTCTTGAAAGGTCTCTCAAGTGACTATAAGTCACCTGAAGAGATCAAAAATGGAATAAATGATTTACTTGGATTTTCCCCAGTCCAAGTAATCATTATGAAAAAGAGAACCCAATCTGGCATTGTTCGGAAAGGGCTTACTCAAGAATATTATTTAGTTCACTTTAACAAAAAAGAACTAAATAATATTAAAGCTTTAGAAAAAGCAAAACTTTTGTTTGATGTCCGTGTGACATGGGAACATTTCCAGAAACCTGGAGGAAATTACCAGAACCCCACTCAGTGCCGTCGGTGCCAAAAGTGGGGTCATGGAACACAAAAATTGTCGCATGGATGCTAAATGCATGATTTGCGGAGGTTCTTCTCACGCTAAGGACGACTGTCCTGTGAAAGAAGATACCAGAATGCGCCAATTGCAAGGGCCCTCATAAAGCTAACTTTTGGGAATGCCCTTCACGCAAGAGAGTCATTGAGGCTCGTGCCAGGCAGATGAAAGATAATATCCGTTACGATAACGGTCGTTTCCGCAATTTGCCTGGTAGAGTATCGAACAATGGTCATTTTTCAGTTAACGATCGCTTGATCATGAATCATACCCATCAGGAAGATCATAATCATGCTCATTCACAAACAAATTTTAATCCGTCGGGTAGCCGTTCGAATCTTTCAATTTCGAATGTATCTACCCACGGTAAATCCTTTGCTGATATCGTAGCAGGAAATTTGAACTCCTCCCCTGTTCGATCCATGGGTACCCATTCTACTTGTTTCAAATCAAATGGAAAAAAAACCCTACCGCCACAGGTAATTCCGCTTCTTCGTCTACCGACATGTCTAACTCTGATTTTAATTTTCTAACTCAGTGTTTCCCAAACTTTTTTGACTTTCGCCCCCTTGAGGCCAACATATATCAGAATCGCCCCCTTAAATGAATATATGTATAAAACGCTATTCTGAGTTTAATTTTAGAAGTTTGTCAAATTATTAAGTTTACTTGTGTAGTAATTTGGCTGTGAATCGCAAATAAGTTCGATTCATGTTCATCATAATTGAGTTAATGACATTTCTCAAAGTACTTTTTATTGATCTTTCGGCTGCACTAACAACACCACAATATTTGATCAGTAAGATTAAGAAAACTACTAAAATAAATTGTCCCGTAACGAAACTTATACGCATATCAATCACATTACAGATTTCCGCAACTTTAAAGAAAAAAGCTAATTCAACGAGCTTATCTTTTTAATTCTATGGAAGAAAGTCATGATAAATGGCGTTTTATTTGCACCACTTTTCGATCGTCGTTTACCGGGCTTGGTGACTTAAAATTTTAAATATCTTATGGGAGTCAAAATGGAAATTATTGAAAATTTTGACTTTGAAGGAGTTGGATGTGTGTGACATAAAAGAAAAATTAAAGATTTGTACCCAGCTTTATTTGAATCCATTTTGATGATTTATCCAAAGCATCCGATTTTTTGTTAGTCAATTAGATAAAAGATTTAAAATAGTTGGTATCATGATAACTGATAACAGATAACACGTGTAACCAGAATTCTAGAACGAATACCGTGTGGGATCGAAATCCGTTAACCTAAGAAATGAATCAAAATCCGTCCACTTCATACAAAACGCCTACTGTTTGTATAAAGTGCACGGATTTTAAGTCTGTACAGATTTTTGGCCCCCACTGTAATGTTGATTTTTATTGTGAAAAGCCAGATTTCACAAAAAAAAACCTAAGCTGCCTAATTTAAGTATCCCAAAAACTAGTTTCTGATTTTGAATTGAGTTCCAAAAAGTCCAACAGCTTCTACAAATGTTATCTGTGACTAAAAACTATTCAAATCCACGTTATCTTTTGATACAAACTCAGTATCTGATTCATGTCATGTGTCAAAAATAAAAACATTATGTTTTTAACATTCATAAAGTTTGTTTTCTGTCAGGATTCAAACATGAGTATACTTAAAAGTTAAATCTCTTATAATTTCCATGATTTTCCATGATAGTGACAAGTAATGTACTTTCGCCCCCTTTCTATGCGTTTTCGCCCCCCAAATTCAGTTTAACAAATTTTCGCCCCCCTGAACCCGAAAATCGCCCCCAGGGGGGCGAATTCACCCACTTTGGGAATCACTGTTCTAACTGAACAATTGAATCTAATGGTTGATGCAATGTTCAAAGCCACCACTATGACTGAAGCAGTCCAAGTAGGTGTAAAATTTACAAATCAAATTGTTATTGGATTACGTTTTTCTAATGGATCCAAATAATAATTTAAATATTTTAAATTGGAATGCTCGTTCTCTGAATGGTAAAGAGGACGAGCTGTTTAATTTTCTTACGGTTAATAACGTACATATAGCAGTTATTACCGAAACGTATTTAAAACCTGGATCTAAACTCAAAAGAGATCCTAACTTTTTTGTTTATCGTAATGATCGACTTGATGGGGCATGTGGGGGAGTTGCAATCATCATTCATAGGCGTTTAAAACATCAACTGTTTTCATCATTTGAAACTAAAGTTTTTGAAACTTTAGGTGTTTCTGTTGAAACACAGTTTGGTAAATATACTTTCATAGCTGCCTATTTGCCTTTTCAATGCTCTGGACAGCAAGTTAAATTGCTCCAAACTGACTTGCGAAAATTGACTCGCAATAAGTCAAAATTTTTTGTCATTGGTGACTTTAATGCCAAACATCGGTCATGGAATAATTCTCAAAGTAATTCCAACGGCAAAATTTTATTTGATGAGTGCTCTTCAGGATATTTCTCAATTCAATACCCTGATAGCCCTACATGTTTTTCCTCTTCTAGAAATCCATCTACGATTGACTTGGTCTTAACCGACTCTAGTCATCTTTGTAGCCAACTAGTCACTCATGCTGATTTTGATTTTGATCATGTCCCTGTTACATTTCAAATATCCCAAGAAGCGATTCTAAATCCTATCAGCTCCACTTTCATTTATTTATCAGCCGACTGGAATATATATAAAACGTATGTTGACTCTAATCTTGATGTTAACATTTCTTTAGAAACTAAACTTGATATTGACAATGCTCTTGAAACTTTAACAAATTCCATTGTTGAAGCCAGAAGTAAAATTTGAATCCGTGATTATAGACGATGATCTTAAACTCTTGATCCGTCTTAAAAACGTGAGGAGAAGGCAATTTCAACGCACTCGCGATCTTGCTATGAAAATTATATGGCAGGATTTGCAGAAAGAAATCAAAAAGCGTTTTGCTCAATTAAGAAACAAAAATTTTGAAAATAAAATTTCTCAATTGGACTCTGGCTCTAAGTCCTTTGGAAATTATCTAAAATCTTGGAAAAACCTCAGAAGCCAATACCGGCATTGAAAGAGGAAAACAAATTATTACTAACTAATTGCGAAAAAGCTCAAAAACTTGCTATGCAGTTTGAAAGTGCGCACAATTTTAATTTAGGACTTACTAGTCCAATTGAAAATCAAGTTACTCAGGAGTTCGAAAATATTCTCAATCAAGAGAACGTTTTCGAAAATGCCTGGGAGACTGATTTGGAAGAAGTGAGAACTATTATTAAAAAATTCAAAAATATGAAAGCTCCTGTCGATGACGGAATTTTCTACATCCTCATCAAGAAACTTCCAGAAAGTAGCTTATCGTTTCTAGTTGATATATTTAACAAATGTTTTTAATCCTCCATCAGTAAACTTTTTGAAAAGGTTATTTTGAACAGAATGATGGCCCACATCAACGAGAATACAATTTTTGCCAATGAACAGTTCGGATTCCGCCATGGACATTCGACCACTCATCAACTTTTACGTGTAACAAATTTGATCCGTTCCAACAAATCTGAAGGCTACTCTACTGGTCTTGCTCTTCTAGACATAGAAAAAGCATTCGACAGTGTTTGGCATGAAGGTTTGATTGTAAAATTGAAAAATTTTAATTTTCCAACATACATTGTTAGAATAATTCAAAGTTATCTGTCAAATCGTACACTTCAGGTTAATTATCAGAACTCCAGATCTGAAAGACTTCCTGTAAGAGCTGGTGTTCCCCAAGGCAGCATTTTGGGACCAATATTATACAATATTTTCGCATCTGACTTGTGTGGTACTGAATGAACATTGTCATAGATTTTGTCTTCCAACCCTGTTATAATGGTTGACATTCAAAAGCCTGTTGAAAGAACTCCGAGAATGTAACATCGGATCGGACACCAAACGATCTAGTAGGCATGGCACAACTTCGACGCCTCACTCCTATAGTAATGTCAGAATGGAATACAAGGTTCTTCGTGGTGCTCCCGCTTGCCAACAACGATTCTGAGCTTCACATTTGGCGATCCTGCCAGGAGTTTTAAATAAATTTTCGTTTTTCCTGGAGAGCCTGGATTCGACAGCAAGCGGGAGTGTCCACTAGGAAATGTGTTTGTGTCGAGTGCTTCTTAAACCGCGTGTGAAAATATGTATTCAGAGTGATTGTGGAGTGAAGATTGAATCTGATAAAAAGGCATCTGTAAGTAAACAGCAATGTGGTATTTTCTATAAATAATAGAAAACTGATTGAAGAGGAAATATGACATTCATATGCATTAGCCGCTTCACTACTCGCTGAAGCAGCAATGTTTTTCTCTGTTCTTGTTGTTGCTCTTATTGAACACCAGCATCACCTCAACTATTTGAGTTGCGCGATGCAGGCTTTGAAGTGAATATTTTGTTTAGCATTTGAATTCAAACAGATTGCTTCGATGGAAATATTTGAATGTAATAGAAATTGTTTCATCTATTTTATCCGATTCAAAGATTATGATCATTTCGAGCTGATTCATCTAAGTTATGAAGTGCGCATTCTGCTTTTATCAGGGACCTATTTTCTGCATAGGTTGAACGGAAAACAGAATAACATTAGGAACTGAACTATTTTTTTTGCAGAAGTCAATTGAACATATCCGTACAAAACGTGTATAAAAAATATCGTATAATTAAGTATAATTTGTAAAATAATGTGATTTTGCAAAAGAAAAGTGAAGTGTTAAAGTTATTAGTGGTTTTCATGAATATTAATCAATTTGTATAACTTATCAATTAGTAATTTCAATCGAAAAAAAAACTCCCGTAACATTTATCAACTGTGCAAATTTCTATATAAATAATAATAAAACTTCGCTTTGGTTGTATGTGATCATTTCATCGTTTCTTCTGTGATGATACACACATTTTTATATCTTATCTCTCCTGCTTTCAAATAAAAACAAAATAATTTCAATAAAATAAAATAGAGTGAAAAATGAATGTAAGTGTGTGCAAATATTCCTAACCATGGGCGATTTTGAATTGGTGTTCCAAAAGTAGATTTTTCGTTCCAATTAATCGATTTTTTGATGTTGAAACAACATGAAATCCTAATACAAGGGATTTGATCTTATTTTGAGTCGTTGTTCTTGTAAATTTGCTTACGAGTGAAGAAATCGAATCGATTTGAATAAAATCGATACAAAGGACGAATCGAATTTTAATCGATTCAGTATTATCGATGTTTTGGTCAAATTTTACCTATAATGCACATGATTGTTTTCTTTCCTATTTGCTTCAGTACATTGTGTATTCCGTAATGTTTAACGAACAAGTTAAGTGTGAAGCATACTGAATCGGTGAAATTTGTGAATTTTGAGTCGATAACCGGTGAGATCCAAACTATTCAAATCTACTTAATTCATTATTATTTCTAAATAAATGCCATGTTAAAAAAAAAATAATAACATGTTTGAAAAAAATATCCTTAACGCGACTGGTGGTTGCTATGAAAAAATGCCCTTAACACAATTGGTGTATGCAATGCAAAAAAAAAAATGTTGTAAGCTCGACTGGTGGTCGTATATTTGTTCTATGCAATGGTGGTGTACACTTGCTACCGCGACTGGTGGTCGCATACTTGTTCATAGTAACTGCTATTGATGTTGTTAACTCGACTGGTGGTCGTATATTTGATCTAAGTAATGGTGGTGTACACTTGCTATCACGACTAGTGGTCACAAATTGGTTCCTAATAAAAGTGATGTTCACATGCATGCGCGACTGTATCTATAGAATAAGATATGTAAGCCCAATGATGGCTAGTAACTTGGTAGATATGTTATATCAAAACAAGTAACAACAGTCAAACAAGTCTTTGAGTGAATATTTCCGTGAAAGTACGGTGGATTGAATGTACAACAAGATGAAAGTCAAACACTGATGCTACTCTGTTGAACGCATATATGTCTGTTCGCGCTCATCACAGACGCGTCATCACTCGTTGCCGCTCAATTCACTATTGTTCCATTCATCGCTGCAGTGGAATATTCCACTGCCAGTCAGCGTGCAGCCTCTACAGTTGGCGCCAACTCAACAGCGCGCAAAACTATAGAAAGAAGCGTGCGCGCCAAATGAACCATCATTGTATGTTTTGTCTGTCCGTACTGTGCACCTATATATAAGGCGCACCCATTAGCATGTAAGTTCTGTAGTTTATTTCGTTTCCCCACCGAGTAGGCACGCTGCCTCTCGGTGGCAATAAATCAGTAAGAGTAGCGTGTGAGTCGATCGTTTGATTCTTCGTCCGCCCATAAAAAGACACAACGTAGGGAAAGACGTCCTGGCCGAAACAATGTCAGTTTATTAATAGCAATATTTTGTCCAAAATTCATCTTAGATATGTCATTTCATATAATTAGCTTGCCATTTCTAATGTATGGAACGACATTCAACCGATCAATAATTTCAACGCCGTTTTGATTGCGTGGGTATCCTACAGCGGAAAAATGTTTCAAAGTCGCATGTACAAGTGAACAGTTGAAATATGAAACAGTATACATCGGTGAAGTTCTTAGCGATGTGAAATATACATCCTGAATTCCTGAAAGCTTTCGTGATGACGAAAACGATGTGAAAACTCATCACTTCAAACTTTTTTTTCCTGAGAAGAGGGAGGATGTGTGGTACTGAATGAACATTGTCATAGATCTTGTCTTCCAACCCTGTTATGATGGTTGACAATCAAAAGCCTGTTGAAAGAACTCCGAGAATGTAACATCGGATTGGACACCAAACGATCTAGTAGGCATGGCACAACTTCGACGCCTCACTCCTATATAGTAATGTCAGAATGGAATACAAGGTTCTTCGTGGTGCTCCCGCTTGCCAACAACGATTCTGAGCTTCACATG
>NW_018736140.1:0-42483 GCF_002204515.2 Aedes aegypti
GAGTGTGAGGACCACCCGGGAAGCTGGCAATGCGCCAGCATGCACCTTGGTGGACCCCCATAAGCGTGTCATCGATGTTCGTTGCTGCATTGCTACGCAGCTAACCTGGGAGATGGATGTCAATAGCCCCTCTCCGAAGCAATGCCTTCTTGGTGGTCCCGGAGAGACGAAGGTTTGGCGGCAATGGAAATGGTTTAGTGGGTCGGGGGGTGTAGTCCTGTTTACTGCTTGTACGTAGTAAATGGTCCCCAACCCCACACTCCCGGACCTCGGTCCGGAGTCTGTTGAGCAGATTATCCCCCATTGCTTAGAAGGAAAAAAAAAAGAGGCATCCCATTCTTGCTGCCACTTGACCAGCGAGCCGATCCTCGCCGATTTTCTCACCTGTCTAGTGCCTCTCCGCTGATAACACTCGATGTCTTCTCCCAGGGTGATGCAAATCGGAGTCATCCCGGTGATCACAATACTGCCTCCGACGATATTGTTCTGTATGCGCTTGCTACTCTCATAGCCATGAGCCGGAACGTGCTGTTGAGCTTGTCCCGATTGCGCTTGTTTGCAGTGCTGCACCCAGGCCGGAACTCCGTATCTCAGTATCGACGATAATACGCTAGCCAAAAGACGCCTCCTACTGTTTCTCGGACCATGAGCATTCGCATGATCCTTGTGAGTGCGTTGGTTCGCCCTTGCGCCTTCTCACATTACATAGTAGACGTGGCTGTTGAAAGTTAGCCGATCGTCTATCATCACGCCCAGGTGTCTGAGTGACCGCTGTGATGCTATGACATGTCCCCCGACGGTAATCTCAGCTTGTTGAACCGCTTTGCGATATTGACTAGTAGCACCTCCGTTTTGTGGTGGCTATTTTCAGCTTGACTGCATTCATCCAGTTCTCAACCGTACCCATTGCCTCCGTGGTTAGCACTTCCACTTCTTCCAGCGTTTCGCCTATTACAGTTAGGACGACGTCATCAGCGAAGCCGACGATCTCGACGCCCATGGGTAATTCCAATGATGGACCCCGTGTACATCCCATTCCACAGCGTCGGACCCAGTATGGATCCTTGCGGAACTCCCGCCGTTACTCTTAACTCCTTTCGGCCGGCGTCGGTTGCATACACCAACACCCGATTCTCGAAGTAACTCTGCAGAATTCGGCACAGATAGTCAGGAACCCGCATTCATGCAGCGCTGTGGCGATGGCCTCCCAACTGGCACTATTGAACGCGTTCTTAACGTCTATCGTAACTACGGCGCAGTAACGATTTCCTCTTCGCTTTTGCTTCGATGCCTTCTCGGCCCTCTCCAGGACCGTCCGAATTGCGTCTACCGTCGATTTCCCTTCCGGAATCCGAACTGCCTTTCTGATAGTCCGTTCGCGCTCTCCGTACATTTAGCCACCCTGTTTAGGATGACCCGTTCCAAGAGTTTGCCCAGTGTATCCAGCAAGCATATAGGCCTGTATGATGAATGTTCCGGAAAGTGATGCAGAAATGCCTGGACGAAGGTGTTTTCCCAGATATATGGAAGATCCAGAAGCTGGTGCTGCACCGAAGCCAGGAAAACCACCCGTATCGTTTTCCTGGCTTCGGTAGCAGCACCAGCTTCTGGATCTTCCATATATCTGGGAAACAACCTTCGTCCAGGCATTTCTGCATCACTTTCCGGAACATATCCGGGTACGCTAGGATCGCCGCTTTAAGTGCCACATTCGGTATTCCATCCGGTCCAGGGGCCTTTTTTCACCTTCAATGCTTTCGCCGCTGCTACAAGCTCGTTATTGGAAACCTGGCGATCTTCAGTGATTGCTTCTTCCTCGTCGACATACGGCGTGGGTGGCCACGGTGTCGGATCATGCGTAGGGAAGAGACCCTCGACAATAACCCTCAGCTTTTCAGCACACGTTTCAACCGGAATTGATGGACCCTTGACTTTTGCCTATGACCACTCGATAAGCGTCCCCCAGGGGTTGGCGTCAGCTTCTCGGCACAGCTGCTTGTAGCACTCAGACTTGCTCAGTGTTATCTCGCGTTTTGGAAAGCAGCTCTGGCTGCTTGGAAAACAACCTTTCGCTCCCTCTTTGATTCTACGTTGTACGTTGCTCTCTTGGTAACGCCTCCTGGCTTTAAGGCAAGCATCTCGGAGTTCGTTGAGTGCCTCGTTCCACCGTACGCGGGACGTCGATCGTTGCGGGGCTGCCGTTTCCGTGGCATCGTTGTATCACATTGCCCTTGCCATCGCTGTTGTCAGCCCTGCCGCATCCAAGTTCAGGGCATCGCTGTCGGTGCGAAGTGCCTCAACAAGAGATCTTTGTCGAAAGCTTTAGTCTTCCACTGCCGGTCGCCAATTGTGTTCCTCTGCACGGCCGCAGTGTTCCGCCGGCCAATACTGTAGCGTATCGCCAGGTGATCGCTATGGTGTACTCTTCGCTTACCCTCCAGTTCATGTTGCCCGCCAGTGATGGGCTACAAAATGTTAGATCAATGATCGACTTCCCGTCCGTCTTTCCGAATGTGCTAAACGGTGCCTTCGTTGCAACAATACTACGTCTTGGTTTGCTAAGGCCTCCAGTAGGTTGTAACCTCTGGCATTGGTTACCCTGCTACCCCACTCCACGGCCCATGCATTGAAGTCACCTCCAATCAGCACTGGTTTTCGACCAGCTAGCTCGTTGGTCAACTCCTCCAACATATGACCAAATTCTTCGAGCGTCCATCTTGGAGGCGCGTAGCAGCTGCAAAAGTAGATTCCGTTGATTTTGGCGATCACGAACCCGCGTTTTGAGGCTGGCAACCACTTCCTGGATAGGAAACCTACCTACCACTTGTATCGCCGCAGCGCCTGTACTATCCGCCACCCAATTGGCGTTATTGAGTGGTACTCGATACGGTTCAGCTATTATCGCTACGTCGCACTTAGTTTCTGTTGTCGACTGCCAAAACAGTTTGCTGTGTGGTGTCGCAGTGATTCAGGTTGATCTGCGTTACCTCCGTTACTGTTGGGCTGCGATCGCCTTTTGGTACGCGCGGCCAATTGAGGCTACCCGTCGAATGGGTGTTTCCTTCCTCTGATGAGGCAGAGCAAGCACCTTGGTCGATTCTTGCAGTCTTTCCCAAAGTGACCTCTATCTCCACATTTTCCTGCACAGTTCGGTTCTGTCTGGGCCTTTACAGCTCGCCGCCGGGGTGTCCGAAGTCCCATTGCACTTGAGAGCAACGAAATCGGTGGCCTATCTGATCGCGTGACAAGTCTCAGTGGGCATATCGACCAGCCATTTCCTATCTTAACCTTTCTCCACCAGTTTGTTCGCCGTGTCAACTGGTAGCCGAATTGTCGCTGACAGTGTGCCCGTCGTACGACTTCCTCAGACGGGATTGCCATGGCCTGCTCACCAAGGCTGCATTGCTTACGCAGCTCCTCACTCACTTCGTCCACAGTTGTAAATCTCGTCCAGGTATCTGCACTCAACAACTGCTTCCTGAGTAAGTGCTCTAACGGCCGCCTCGTTCGCCAAAGATTTCGCGACTAGCTCCTGATAGGCCGAGCTCTTGATCGCTGGTCACTCTTCAGCTCAAACAGCATTTCCCCTTTCTGGGTGCGCCGCGTCCTAACCACGTTTTCTCCGAGGTCCTTCAAGTTCGGATCGTCCTTAACTTTTCGAAGGATATCGCGTACGTTGTTTGGTCGTTTGCCTTAACAAGTATGGCATCCCTTTCGACCACTGCGGACGTCGCTTCGCTTTTTTCTTCCCGTTCTTTTCTTCTCCACCTTCTCATTCTGTTTCCTTTTTTATCTTTGGCGTTTACGATGGTTTGCCATCCATCACCATTCCCGTCTTTTTCGCACATATTTTCCTTGATCGTTCGCGCTGCTTTTTTGGGTCTTCCTCTTCTCCTGGTGACTCTCTATCTCGCTTCTTCGTAGGCTTGTCACTACGTACCTTTGGGTCCTAAGCTTGTCAGCCGCTGCTTGCTCCGTAACCTTCTTCAGTGTTTTTTCGGCAGACTCTGCCGCTCATCATCAACGCTATCCTGCTCCTTCATGGCAGCGTTGACAGCGGATTTGATGCTCGTCAGCTTGCTCTTTGATCACAGTATGCACATTGTGCCGGTCCTTAACGAACTGGATGAGTTCATCGACCTTATTCTTTACCTCAGTCAACCTCAGGTTTTCAGGTAGTTGGCCTCCTTGAGTGTTATTGCTCGATTTCGGTGTGGACACTGGACTCTGAATCCCTAATCCTCCTTGTGGTCCCTGTGTTTCACATTGCTTCGAGCTTACTGCTGGTCGTCGGTATATTCTCCGTGGTATGCACCGGCGAACGCGCCACCCTTTCCGCTTTTCTGGAACGCGCTAGCGTTCTCGACTCCTGCTGCATTAAACTCCATTGTTTCGGCATTGTTTTGGAAATTCTCCATTTTAGTGGGTCCCCCCTCTAAGCCGCTATCCTCGCCCGTCGTAGTAGTCGCCTTCGTGATCCCATGGTGATGTTTGCCAGCAGTGACGCCATGCTAGGGTTGACCCGGCCCCTTATGGGGTGCCAAGTTCAGAGCCAGATCGGCGCAAGTCAGGAAAGGTTCAACTGAGCCTACTTCCACCAGCTAAGGTGGCGGGTTTGGAACGTACTTGGAGGCCTTGCCAAGGTTTTAACGGGGACGGGGGCAACCGTACCATTAACCCACTCGCCGTTTCAGGGAGGTGCCATCATCCTTACTAAGAGTGTAGAATAGTACGACTGTCAGCTCTGTAGCGTAGTTCCTATGCGTGGTCCATAGTCGTGTCCATGTTCTTATGCTGCCAGTCTTCCATAATCATTCATAATTCTCGCTGGCCTGAATCCTAATGCGCCGGGTGGCGCTCCTGGGATGGGCTAAAGTACTTTGAAAGCGGTACGGGTCGCTTGTACGGAGGTGTGATTGCGGACCTGTGGGTTTTTGTAAGAGTTCAACAGAGCCCTGCATTGAACCCCCGCCACGCCCTAGACAACCTCCCCTTGGGCTGACTGGAAACCGGTAAACCGGAACCAGGGCCCGGTCAAGCCATGTATGGAAATGTATATATGTCTGTATCTTACTTACGTGGTAGAGCAGAAAATTGAATTGAAGTCACTAAATGATTTTAGTTCTTGGCATTGCATCTTTCGCCTCTGCAATTTCTTTATCAGGGTACGTCACTCAAAGTTTTGCCATATTCATCCTCCTCAATTTTCCTCTATATCACACTTTTTGTATGGATTTCAATTTTAAAATGGGTTAGTCACGTTTCCTTGAAACTCCCTACTTCCTCTTCTGTACGTCACGTAATTTATAAATTACCCCTCATCTGCAGTTGTTTTGTCAACTTGTTTACATAGTAATGGATCGAAGAGCATGAAAATATATTTGATTAATATCGAAAAAAAACTTATAGAACAACAAGATATGGACGACAAACATTCAAGAATTGTTTTTGGATCCCCACCATAGGCTTGACATTTTTTGGTGAAATAAGGTTTAATTTATGGGAATACGACTATGAATAGAGGCTGAATTCCAATTGTGAGATACCTTGGGCATTAACGGGTTAACCCTCTAATACCCACATTTTTGTTTTAGATCTAAATATTTTTCGTTATCTAAAATCATTCAAAACACGGTTTTGGCAATGATTTATTTTTCTTCGCAAATTTATGAATTTTCGTTTTTGATTTTTATTATTTTTATTTTTGAACATCCCTATCCTTTTCAATTTGTTCTTGAAGCCTCTTCTGGTTACTGATTTTTGACAATAATAAAAATTTGAGTTTTTACAATACTTTTGAAAATATGAATTTTTTAATTTTTTCTGGAACATTTCTTATTTTCCGTGTAACTAACGGAAAAACAGATTTGAAATCATCAGGCTCTTCTTCTGTGATAGGTTGATCGTAGAAAAATATAAAAAGTAAGATTTTTTATAATACACGTTAAATGAATCCCAGGCATTTGTAGGCTATATAAGAATACAATTTTTCAAACAATTTTCAATAATACAAAAAAGTTTCAAAAATCATTAAAAACTTTTCTTATATGCGTGTTATAAGTCAAGATTTAAGCCAAAAATAAAATCATTTTAATTTCCGACCTACGAAAAAAACACACAAAATTCCAAAGTGTACCCCGTCTGAAGCAAATTTCAAGCATTTCAAGATTCAAGATTTCAAGCAAATTTATAAATAGGGGTGCTAGAGAAAAGTTGACGTCATTTGCTTTTCACTCCCCGCTTGGATCGCATCTCAGCAGGCAACAGATCGGCTTGCTCTGACCGGGCGTGCTTTTCAAGCACAGACATCGATAGCGATGGAAACCCCCCGTTTGTTCAAATTAAACTGACCGTCGACCGACCGAGAGAAGATGCCGTCCCAACCCAAAGCCGTCACCGTTGCCGCCGCCAAAAAGAAGTAGAGGAAGCAGTCCACCGAAGAATGAGATGGTTGTGGCCGCCATCGCAGCCCTAAACGAACGGAACGGGTTCTCCCTCAATCTATAAATACATCCTTTCTCGGGGATAAGACTGTGATGATTATGTTATGTGTTGCAAATCCAGCGTCCGTATTTGGAAATCGTTCAAGATTTCTAAATTGACTCGTGCTTCCAGAATTGGCCCTGCAGGAATCGGTGCGCTAACGCAAGATTTGTACGAGATGACTGTTGAAAATAAGCCAAAGTCGCTTATTGAAGCGTCCATCGTCATCGCCACCGCAAGCTTCATCGGGCGAGGAGGATTTCAACCAGTGCGCCGTCAAAATGTGTCCGTGTTACTCGAATTCAACAATTCAATCGGCCCTTTTCAGGGCCAACAAACGTGTTCTCTAAAGAGTTATTTGTGTAATATTTCCTAATGTGTTTACCGCATACTTGCTATAATCTCTTAATTCATCTCGTAGTATCATACAACATCTGAAGAAGAAAAATTGACAATACAGCAAATTTAAATTTACGGTGACGATGACGATATCGATGACTTAGGCACTACTCCGAACGGAGAGCTCCTCACTGTTCTTAAATTCACAAACCATTACATTCGGAATTATAACTAAATGAAGGTTGCAATAATGACAATTGACTCAAATTCAAATGCAGAAAATCGCATGGCGTAGTGAACGTAATACGGTCGTGTTTTGTACACAACCCCCACTGATTGAATTATTACTTAATCAGCCATCATCGATAGTCGCCTGCTCTACGGATTGGAAATCACATATCTGGCTATGAACAATCATATCGACGCGCTATCCCCGATCTACAACCGATATGCAGGGCAGACATTCGTCACCGTCAAATGGAAAAAGTTGGCTACGAAAATCCTACCTTTTCGCTTCCTCGTCATCCTGACCCTCTACACGAAAGCAGCCACCATCGCAGAGAGAACCGCGGGAAACTGCAGAACTCGCCTTATGGCCGAAGCAGACCACCTGCTAGAGAACAACACCGGCTTGCATCTCTCACCAATTACCAAAACACCCTGGTGTGGTGAGCGAGACTGGCGCAGCTAAAATCTTAAATTTGATGACAGAATAAAAACCGCTTTAGAGCAGGAGACTCATCCATTCGGTTGCGAAAAACTGTCGCCGAGATTCTACAGAAAGACTACTCAGCACACCAGCGTCGATACACTGATGGATCGCTTTCCGTACGAGGTGTTGGAATAGGTATAGCGGATGAAAACCTAGCAACCAGCCTCAGCCTCCCTGTACAGTGCTCAATTTTCTCAGCCGAAGCAGCTGCTATTTTATACGCCGTCACTGCACCTACTACTAGCCCAATAGTTATCATCACCGATTCAGCGAGTTGCTTCACAGCGCTCCAGTCTGAAGCCCCTCGTCACCCGTGGATCCAGGAGATAATAAAAAATTGAACTAAAATTTTATTTTCTTTTACTTTTATAACGTCAAACTGACTGAAGTCAAAAAATTTAAAAATGTGACAATAAAATAAAGTACAAAATTCATATTTAAGTTAAAACAATATTTCACAAAATTACGCACTATCTGAAAGCTTGTGGTTCAACACTTTTATCGATCATGAGGATGGAAAAAATAATTGTTTGAAGCTTTAATACTGTTCAATGTTACACTTCAGTAATTTTGATGATTTTGAACATGAACCACAACTCTTGTCACGTCATGTCGCTGCGATTTCGAATATTGCACTTTAAAATACATCCTTAAATCTTACAAAAAACGTTTAATATTTTTGCAGAAATTTGCTGATTTGCAAGTTAGAGCTATTTGAATAATTCAATATTTTCATACATTTTGACGATATTTTTCATACAAAGTTTATTTAAAATATATCTAACCACTCATAATACATATTTTGATCAAACTCGTTTAAATACAAACAAAATTTGTGCTTTCAGCCAAATTTGATAGCATTTCTAATAAAAAAACACTTTAAAAAAAATTGGGGTGGGTAATGTCTATTACATTACCGCGGGGTTGACGTAGAACTACGATGATTAATAATTTGATTTGTCATGTGTATGAATTTGTAAGTGTACTAGTTTTGTACTGATAACATCCCGCAGTGTTATTTATCTGTAAGAGCATCAAAGCTAACAAAGCCATCGGCCCTTTTCAGGGTCATCAAATTAGTAGAAAAGAGTTAAAAGAGAAATATTTCCGACTTTATATATGACTTCTTATATTCCTAAATCAATTTCACAGCTTCATACAAAATTTCATTTGTCATGAATAATTTATGACTCAACATTTTGAGACTGTAATCGCGGACGCTGCTGCAGTGCCATCGGGGTGAGTGCTCAACATTCCACAACAATTGTAAAATAGAGTGATATTTCCAACAGCGTCTTTGATGTTCCATATTTTGTGGGAACACTTTGATTAGCAAAATTATCACATGTAACAAAATTGCGACATATTTAGATGCTTTTGAAAAGACATTCTCATTGAACAATTGTAATAATTTTGGCACCCATGGATCAGAAATTTACCGTCATAATAAAGAAAACTATTGATTATCAATATCTCGTATTGAATATTAAGTTAATGTCAACCCTTCCAGCAATTCATGTTCGACCAATTTCTCACGCATTAGCATTCTCCGCAATTTTCAAGTAATTCTAAGCCCAACACATTTCCCATTTCCCAGATTGGTCGATCAGAAAGCGAAGAGCACAAAAGGGAGGAGCATCATCTGCTATTCTGAGGTTATAAAACATGCTTCCTTCGTCGGATTCAGTTTCATTCTGATTCCGCTTTCGAGCTGGTAAGAGCTCGTCCGAACTTGCTCAGCGAGAAATACCTCGCTGCTAGAAATCTGCTGAGCTGTCATTCTTCAAGCTGCCAATCCAGCATCTGGTCTGTGAAATCGCTCAAGATTTCTAGGTTGACCGATCCGCGCTTCTAGATTTCGCCTCGTGGTAAACTCGTGGTCACTGCAACCAAGCTCAATCGGCCCTTTTCTGGGCCAACATACGTTCATAAAAGGGTTTATTGGATGATATTTACTGATTTATCTATAATGATCTAAATATCGCGGTATACTATAATTTGGTTCACATAATTTACCCCACATAATTATATGAATTTGAGAATTTACCACTGCAGCGCCGTAATAACATCATGCTACTCAGCATTGTATGGTATTGCTGTGTGCATTTGAAATGCAAATACCAAATGCGGGAACACCAAATGCGGTAAGATTTTCAACAAGGAAGGCGAAGTCAAAATTTGATTTTCTTTGCTAGGTTGGCGGTGATATGCATCATGGTTGCTAAGAATCCTTTGGTTACTTGGTGTTACCGCATTTGAAGTTCAGTTAAACTGGATTTGCACGTCAAACGCAAAAAGCAATATTTCTAACAGCATCGTTGATTTATCATATAATGGGGGAACACTTCCTAAATTCTCGAGTATTAAATTGGAAAATGTATTAAAATTGCGACAGATTTTAAATACTGTTCAATAAACTGTTTCCTGACCAATTGTAATAAGCAACTATTGATCTGAAATTTTTCTACATGTTAGTCTATTGCGTTAATATGAGAAATAGGCTATATGAAATTGATGTCTTGGCAAGGGATGTACAAGATGAGCATCATGTATTAATTTTACAATTTCCGTACTCGAGAATTTTAGAAGCGGGGGCCGTGATGCTCGGGATGGATTGTCCTCCATGACTGGTCCTGGCTGGAAATATTCGTGGGGAGAAACTCGACCCTTTGCTGCTGGAATTTCATTAACAACTCTTTGGTAAAGCAGAAATTTCTGATAAAAGTGAACTTTTTCAAAACAACTCTTATTGATTGAAATATTTATCAACAACTCTTTGTTAAGTAAAATCATCCTTAATAACTCTTTGCTCCATCGCCAAACCAAACCATTTCATTGAATTCATCAAGTACAAGAATATGAATGGTAAGGAGAGGCAGATGGTGTATATTTTGCTGGCGTTACTTTCCAACAGGTCGCCGGTTGGCGCTGACTACTAATCCGTCCACTGAATGATTTTCAGTTGTTGCTTTCGCTCTCTGGTTCCGTTCGCTACTCGCACACTGCTGTGGCTTTCACGCGCTCTTCTTTGCTGCTCCGCTGCTTGATCCGTTCGTTATGCCGTTCGATTTGTGAATGAGCTGGGAACAGAACAACCAGTGGTTTTATTTGCTCGAGCTCCGTTCACCGATGGCGAGTGGTGGGGCTCTCGCTTGGTTGTTTCGTCACTTCGTTCGCTACTCGCACGCGATTGGTTATTGCTTTCGCGCTATTTTCGTTGATGGTGTGATTCTTCGCTGAGAAATAAAAACTGCAACTTTGATTTTTCATGCAAAATGACCAACTTTGATAAACTATATCTCAGTTATTTATGGACTGATTTGAATGAAATTTTAACAGAATATCAGACATAACTTAAATTTTACCATATTTTTTTGAGTGATTTTTCCAATCACACGTTGAAAATATAATAATAACGGTTTGACTAAAAAGAATTTTTTGACGATTTTTTATGATTGACATAACTAAACATATTGAAGGAATAGCTTCATGGAATCTTCAGAAAAGTTGTAGATTTTGACGAGATGAATAAGTTTGTTGAAGACAGTTTTTGTGTAAGGCTATCAGATTTTAAGATAAAAAGTTTTGAATTTTTCGTCGAAAATTACAGTTTAGTCAAACCGTTATTACTTATAAACTTGTGATTGGAAAAATTTTCAAAATTATATGTTAAAATTCAAGTTACATCTGATGTTCTGTGAATGTTTCATTCGAAAATATTTCCATAAATAACTGAGATCTAACTTTCCGAAGTTGGTCATTTTGTATGGAATTTCGAAAAAGTTGCAAATGCATGCGAATAAGTTGGGGCCTTCCTTAGCCGAGTGGTTAGAGTCCGCGGCTACAAAGCAAAGCCATGCTGAAGGTGTCTGGGTTTGATTCCGAGTCGGTCCAGGATCTTTTCGTAATGGAAATTTTCTTGACTTCCCTGGGCATAGAGTATAATCGTACCTGCCACACGATATACGAATGCAAAAATGGAAACTTTGGCAAAGAAAGCTCTCAGTTAATAACTGTGGAAGTGTCATAAGAACACTAAGCTGAGAAGCAGGCTCTGTCCCAGTGAGGACGTTAATGCCAAGAAGAAGAAAAAGAAGAAGATGTGAATAAGTTCTCTGTTTATTCGACAAACAAGCTTAATATTTCATGGGTACACAACAGCAACAGAGTAGCGTACACAGGGATTTATTTGAAATCTGGAAACGTAGCTCAATCTTGAAATCTTGAGCGATTTCACAAACCAGATTCTGGATTAACAGCTCAGCAGGCTTCTAGCAGCGAGGTACTTCTCGCTAAGCAAGTTCGGAGGAGCTCTTACCAGCTCGAAAGCGGAAATGGAATGAAACTGAATCCAACGAAGGCAGCATGTTTTATAACCTTGGAATAGCAGATGATGCTCCTCCCTTTTGTGCTTTTCGCTTTCTGATCGACCAATCTGGGAAATGGGTATGTGCCAATAATGTGTTTTGCTTGGAATTATTTGAAAATTGCGGAGAATACTAATACGTGAGAAATTGGTCGAACATGAATTGTTGGAATGATTGGCATTCCCTAAATATTCAATACGAGCTATTGATAATTAATAGTTTTCTTTATTATGACGGTAAATTTCTGATCCATGGGTGCCAAAATTATTACAATTGTTCAATGAGAATGTCTTTTCAAAAGCATTTTAAATATGTCGCAATTTTGTCACATGGGATAATTTTCCTAATCAAAGTGTTCCCATAAAATATGGAACATAAAAGGCGCTGTTGGAAAAGCCAACTCTATTTTGCAATCGTTGTGAAATGTTGAGCACTCACCCCGACGGCACTGCAGCAGCGTCCGCGAGTACAATCTCAAATGGTTGAGTCATAAATTATTCACGACAAATGAAATTTTGTATGAGGCCGTGAAATTGATTTAGGAATACTAGAAGTTATAAATAAAGTCGGAAATATTTCTCTTTTAACTCTTTTCCACAAATTTGATGGCTCTGAAAAGAACCGATGGCTTTGTTAGCTTCGATGTTGTTACGGATAAATAACACTGCTCGGACCAGCAAAACTCAGGGGGCTTCTGGTATTTGCTCCTAACGGGATTGCTTCTTGACCACCAATGATGATTTCATCACGAGTCGAAATTTTGAAGCGCGAGTCAACAGCTCCTCGGCCGATGAAATTTGCGGCGGCGATGACGATGGCTGGGTGAACGCAAACAAGCGGTGAACCACAAAGCGAGAATGACTCGCCCGACCGTGTTCACAGTTCGACCGCAATTTCTCCTGTGGACTGCTTCCTCTTCTTCTTCTTGGCGGCGGCAGCGGTGATGGCTTTATCTTCGGACGGCATCTTCTCTCGCTCGCTCGACAGTTTGATTTGAGCGAAGCAAGACAAACGGGGGCGTCCTTCGCTATCGATGTCTGTGCCTGAGAAGCACGCCCGGTCAGAACAAGCCGATCTGTCGCCTGCTGAGATGCGAGCCAATCGGAGAGTGAAAAGCAAATGACGTCAAATTTTCTCTAGCCACCCCTATTTATAGATTTGCTTGAAATCAACGTTCTCTTTTAAAACAGTTATTAAACTATTTGGACAGGTATGTGGGATTCAGTAAGTAAACGACATGAAGCTTTGATGTCTTGGCTTTCGATTGAGATGCTAATCAAGAAATTTCGTTAAGCCAGCGAAAAGTTATAAACGTTTAAATAATTTCATGCCAACGTAACGCTCTTGGTTTTGAAATTCCAATTTCACTCCTGTATAGAGAAGAGAGACGTACTTCTACGTCAAAAAGTTTACGTAATACGTGAATAACTCCTTCTGGAACAATAAAAATGCCAAATAACATATTCAGATTACATATTTCATCGATAAAGGCGATAAAATTAGTTTTGGCCAAACTTCGTTTTTTGCCGACCATTGTGCGACGTCACCATAATGTGGGTCCCAGGACATAGTGGTGTTCCTGGTAATGCAACCGCAGACTTCCTAGCAGGATCCGGCCCTTCTGGCCCTCGTTACAGCACTAAGGTGCTCCTTGCTGATAATCTACAGTGAGTGAAATCAACCATACGCCATACATGGCAGGCCGAGTGGGCGAACTCACGAGGGGTCTACCTGCGAAAAATCAAACGTAGCACTGATGCTTGGACTGACCTGAGGTCAATGAAGGACCAAAAAATATTTTCCCTGTTGAGAACCGGCCACACAAGGGTATCCCACAATTACGAAGAAAATCCTTTCCATTGGACATGTGTGGTATGTAACACGGGTAACACAGTTGAGCATTTTATCTGCAACTGCCCAGCATTTGATGTCCCCAAACAGATGTATGAAATTTCTGGTAGTATTCGAGAAGCTCTGCAGGAGGACCCCTCTGAGCGGTTCTACAGAAAATGACGACTTTTTTTTCCCAAATTTCATTTTTATATTTTTTGATTTGGATGAAATTTTGCACATGCTTTCTTTATGCCCAAAAATGCCTTTTTGCATCATCGGCTCGCCATTTTGACTCTAGCCTTACTTTTGAGAAGGGCCTAAGAAAAAAATCCTTAATAATTTTCAAAAAATTATAACTTAGAAACGGTTAGTCCGATCAGTTTGGTGCCTTCCGCAAAGTTTTAGGTTATTGTTGGAACTATCTGGAAAAAAATATACACTGTAAAAAAACGTTGTAATTTTTTATGTATCGAAAATAAAGCTTAAAGTCAATTTTCTCAAAAATCATATTTTAGATTTTTTTTTATTTTTTTATATGTTAAAGTAGACAAAAAATGAAGTTTTTTGCACAGTGGGTCAAGATGGAGAAAACATGGACAAAAAAGTTATGATTTAAAAAAAAAGGTTTATTTTTCAATATGGTCTAAATAAACTTTTTGAATGCTTTTCGACCCGATTTTATGAAAGTACGCAAAATTTTCAACAAAAAAGGTATATGAGAAAATTTTGCCAATTGCTACCGAAATATTTGAAAAGTTTATTATGACCATTTTCAACAAATTCACCTTTTTTTGAAAAATCATAACTTTTTTGTCCATGATTTCTCAATCTTGACCCACTGTGCAAAAAACTTCATTTTTTTGTCTACTTCAACGTAAAGTGGGATTCCGTTTTTGGCATGCTCCGTTTTTGGCATGCTCCATTTTTGGCACCCTCCGATTTTGGCAACAAAATGGATCCGTTTTTGGCAACATTTTTGAAAACCATTAAAATTTGTAAACTTTTGTAAATATCTGTTTATCTTTTGTGTTAGTAATTTGAAAAGCAAGCCAGCTTCACGCTTATCGAATCCAGAGCTCAATTTTCGTTGATATTCCCCCAAATTGCACAGACTGCTACCGTACGCGCCTATTTACTTCTAAAAGGCCGTGTGTTTGCAATGTTTCATAAAATCATTAATCTGTATGAGTATCTCAACTAAAGTTCCAATTTATATTTTCAGGCATTCACGCTGTATGACCAACCCACTTGAGTATGCCGGTAGGTGATACACATTCTTCTTCGAATTTGGAAAAGCTCTTGTAGAATTTTTGTAGAATTTCTTTGACAATACCTAAATAAATAAACGACTCACAAAATAGCTCTATACGCTGTTTCGCCACCATGACACATGTAAACACAGTTAAAACTACACTTTATTTTCAATAAGGTAATTAAAGCGTGCGATGGATACGATAGAGACTTTGTATAATGTTAGACATTTGAAAAAACGATCCAATGTTGCTCAGGCTGGAGTAGGGTAAGTGTTCCCTTAGTTGTGGGTGTTCCTATAATTGCGGTAGTGCCGTTTTCACTGATTGTATTGCATTAGCCACAGAACCGACACTGCCAATCGACGTATTGGCTTGTTGATACACGGAATAATTGAAAACAGCGTTCAAATTGCTTTCAAACTGATGAAATATCACTAAAATTGCTAAAACTGTTCTTGCTTGTACCAATAGTTGCGGTAAAGTGTTCCTATAGTGGAGGATCCCATTAGAAAACAACGTATACCGCAACTAGGCGGCATCCACAAATTACGTAACGCTCTAGGGGGAGGGGGGGAGTAGGCTCAAGCGTTACGGCTCATACAAAAATTTAAAAATTATCATACAAAAAGCGTTACGGAGGGGGGGAGGGGTCGAAAATTTCCAATTTTAGCGTTACGTAATAAATGGATGCCGCCCTATAGGAACACAAATTAAAAATATACCGCAACTAAAGGAACAGTGTACCAATAGTGGAGGTATTATTTTTCACTGAACGGCAAGATGCTTAATGCTTAATGACTAATGCCTAATACGATGGATACTAGCACATCACCCTACCATATAAATAGAAACATCAAGGAAATTTTCACTACGAAAATTTTGGCACGTTTCGGTCATCGTACCCAGGTATCATCAGCAATGATTTGTTTCACAGCCACGGAAGCTCAACGCTTAGGAAAGTCCCGCCGGACCACTTTACCCGTGAATCATCGTATCGACTTACGAATGTTGCTAATAGATTGGCTTAAAAAGCACCTGCCAAAACACAGCAACTTTTGCAACACTTATCCTCAAAGTCCAACCTTATGTAAGGAAGAAACCCTGAATCGCCAGCCAGCGTTATCAACTAGAGGACGCTTCCCATCACAACTATCTATACGATAAGACACTTATCGGAGCGCATCCCACCTTCCACTGCCTCGCCATTGGCGCTCTGTTGTTGTCGCAGTCCCTATTGATTAGTTAGTATCGCGTTCCACGGATCTTCGTCGCGACTCTTTCCTTTGCCATGTAGTTGTTATCTGGGCAACTCTTTTTGTTGATTATTTTTCAATGCTCGGCAAAAACAGAATACCGAGCTGCAGATCAGTTTACTCCACAGAATGGTACTGCGTTGACGGTTAGATTATTTGATACAGTGATTTCGTTTCCGGATATCGCGGTTGATTATTTGTTTTCTTTTTTGCGTGTGTGCTTGATGGATGAACTTGCTTGTTATTTGTATTGATACTCCGGTATGGAATCGGTTCCAACGACAACAGACTCAAAAATGGCAATTGAAGAGCATGGTTCTGCAGATGAGGCAAAAAATCAAGGAAGCGGCGTCGAGGACAAAGAGGCGGAAAAGCCAGAACGCAGTTCAGGTGTCAATGTGAACGAAGATAAGGTAGGTCATGGAACTGAAAATAGTGCCATAGTTCTTAACTAATAGTACGAAATGAGAATTGTTGGACAATGTCAGCAAATGCATCAACGTTCAATATCACAGTAAATTTATATGTAAAGATACCCACCTGATTAGAGTGCACGTTGCCTACATACAATAAACCAATCAAAGTATCGCTTCCATCGGGCAGCAAATTGTGATAACGAACACTTAGAAGACATAAATTTCAAGCTTGACGTGCACACAATTTTAAATGATAACAAGATGCGACGGAAAATGACTCATTTGATAAGAATAGAACGTTATGAAGTGCAGTTTTTTCTCCATTACAAAGGTAAAGCAGACATCGTGTATCATTCTAACGATTATGGAACTTTTAAACCTGTCTGTTTAAGATCTAATGTTTCACTTGTTTGACTAATGAAATGTATGATTCCATGGAGCTACCGTTTTCCATATTTCGAATATCCAGCGCAAACTTCTAAGTCTCAGTTAAAAACTGAGGCATGCGTTTCGATGTGTTATCTTGATAATCTCCTGTGGGGACACCCAGCTATTGTTAATTGAGCATTGTGGTAAGGGGACGTCCACAAATTACGTAACGCCCTAGGGGGAGGGGGGGAGTAGGCTCAAGCGTTACGGTTCATACAAAAATTTGAAATTTTTCATACAAAAAGCATTACGGCCGGGGGGAGGGGGTAATGAATGGACGCTGACTAAGATCGATTTGTTTAAGCAGTATTACAAGAGGAATTACCTAAACAATTGTTAAAGAATCTGTGAAGATGCTCCTGGATATATTTTTGTAAAAAAAAATCTAGAATATATGATAGTAGAGGCCTTCCTTAGCCGAGTGGTTAGAGTCCGCGGCTACACAACAAAGCCATGCTGAAGGTGCCTAGGTTCGATTCCCAATCGGTCCAGGATCTTTTCGTAATGGAAATTTGCTTGACTTCCCTGGGCATAGAGTATCATCGTACCTGCCATACGATATACGAATGCGAAAATTATTTAATAACTGTGGAAGTGCTCATAAGAACACTAAGCTGAGAAGCAGGCTTTGTCCCAGTGCAGATATAATGCCAAGAAGAAGAAGATATGATAGTTTGAGAGTTCAATAATAATTAGCAATGCATACATGTCATATTCACCAATCTATGAATGTACTCTATAACTAATGCTGATGAGATATTATGGAGATACAAATAGTCTACATATAAGCACATTATCACCAGCGGTGGCAGTTTTGATGAACGTATGAATGAAAGGCGCATCATTGTAATCCCACCAGCTAGCAGCACCATATTGCCATAGTTCGTCTTGTTGAACTGTTTCGTTAGCTGAACGATGGGAGCAGCGCATTTTTAATTAACTCAAAATTGAGGCAATCGCGATAGCTCCCGTCGCTCTTAGTTATCCCACTACTCCGATGGTTTGCATTAATTTATTAGTCGGCTTTTTTTCTCCGGAAAAGTTACAGCGAAAAGTCACAATAAGTCATCGCGCTCCGAATCAAGCACTACATGTAGGGGAGTGGTCTGAAGGTTGGGCCACCTCGATATTTTCCATTTCTTGAAACCTAGTGATTTTATGGTATACGAATAGTATAATAGTTTCTTAGTTTAAGTGGTATTGGATAATATTTATAGATTTTGTCCGATCACGGACAGTAGATAACGAGGGCAATCCTTTCGGTTGAAGGATCCCTGCTTGGGTGCCAATTCCTTTTCGACATGCCAGGGATTATCGGTCAATTCTTTCTCCTGAAGGAATGCCTGGGGTGTCGACTCAGACTGTTAATATGGCTTCTAAATAACAGTCCTTTATTTTTAATTTCTTTATTAGTATTATTCCAAACATTACATTCATTTCTCATATCTAGGTGTTCTGTGTCAGACAACACTATAATCCTACTCAACTAGGATTGTCATGTCTAATATGGCTTAAACCTACAGGACTGAAACGACTGTCATCCACGAACAACTGAAGTGAAGCCAAAAATTTGGTGTTGGAGAAGGTGCTGATTGACAGCTCGTCCAAAAATACAATTTTAAGGCACGAGACATACTCGTTTTCGAATGCGACATTCATATTCTACCTACCAATCTGGTGTTAAGTGCGTAGTATTTTATCCAGTTTTTCTGTAATTGCTGGATAATTTAGCCACATTTTATTATACACAACGATAAACGATTACCAATAGTATGATGTTTTTCTCATACGACATTTGTCACTTCCGCGCGGAGTTTGATGAGGGCAAAGCCTAAATTTGCTTACTCCAACACTAGCGCCACACAGATGATGGTAGGCTTCAAGAACTAGCGCTTTCTACAGGGGGTTGCTTGAACCAGCCGACGGTGTTTTGAAAATACCTGAAGGTCGTAGACACAAAAGCCAATTTGGACAAATTGAGATGTAAAATTGTGAAAAATAATAGAATCGTTCTGGTGGGCTTCGACCCCACGACTCCCAATACGCTAGACTGGGCGCGTTAACCAACTACGCCACAGAACGGGTAACGATTCTGCTGCGCAATCGGCCAACCTGAATCCAAAGTCCGTCACGACCCCATATTCTGCTGCACAACCCTACACCTCCTTCGGCTCTCTGAGATGCCCAATGGGGCTCTGCACAAAAATCGTTCTCTCTCTCTTTCACCCCTACACAAAATGTGTAAACAACAAGGCCAGTAAACGTCAAAATCCCATGTCGTATGCTTTTTCAACATCAAGCAACGTGGCAGTTGGTGCACGGTAGAACGACCGCGTCTAAAGCCAAACTGTTCCTCGAGTAGGATGTTTGATCTGCTGCCGAAAGCAGCCGTTTTTGATCGCTTTTTCAAAAAGCTTTGATAACCCTGAAAGAAGGCTGATGAGGCGATAGCTTTTGGAGGAGGAAGGATCCTTCCCAGGTTTCCTGATGGGGATGACTTTTGCTGACTTCCACGACGAGGGGAAGTAGCTTAGTCAGATGTTGATAGAACTGGAAACTCAATTGCTTGAGCTCCAAGTGCAGGATGTTGTCGAAACCTGGGGCCTTCATGTTTTTGGATGTAATGACATAGGGCAGCAGTTTGTCAGCAGTGATCTCCAACTCCTCCGAGAAGTCGTTGGGAAATCGGTGTAGGTTAGCTGCATGTTCAGAGACAGCAGCTTCGTGTGGGCTAGGAATGACCAGCCCTAGATTGTATGAACTGACCAAATGCCGACCTATCTCAGCAGCCTTCTCCGCAGGGGTTTTCAGGCGATCCTTAGAGTCGGTGTTGTCTAGTGGGATCAACGGTGGAATTGGTCTGGGTTTGTTTTTAAAATTTTGGTCATCTGCCAGAATGGCCTATGACAATCTGGGAGAGAGCGGATCTTTTTGGAAAAATCTTCGTTCCTAAGGTCCACCATTCTGAACTTGATAATTTTGGATATGCGATTAACTTCGCTTATTAACGTAAGCAGACCAGTGCGTTGGATCTGCCTACGTTTGGTGTTGCTCAAACGAATGTGATCTTTGATAACTCGGTAGGTAGAAAGGGTGTTGCTCACCTGATCAGATGTTAGTATGTGCTGCTCTCGGGCCACGGAGATGGCCTCTTCGATGCTCTGCAGCTGGCAGTCGATGTCTTCAATGGACGCCAGAGGAGCCTCAAATCCGATGTTGGCATCGACACACCGCTGAAATCGACCCCAGTCGACACGGTGGTAGTTGCACCGGGTGACTCGATGCCGGTTGACCAGGGAACCAACTTCAGCCACCACCGAATAGTGGTCCGAGCTGAGGTCCTGTTGAACGACCGGCTGGGAGATGTTGCCGTCCATGTTGGTCAGGAAGACATCGATGGTTGAGTGGGCCGCGGACCGGCTCTGGCGGGTGGGTGAATCCGGGTTCAGGATGGTGTAGTGGCCTTCCTCCAGGTCCTGTAGTAGGATGACGCTATTTCTGATTCGCCGGGTGTTTTCCCATGTCTTGTGCCTTGCGTTCAGGTTACCAGCCAGGATGAATTACCCCTGCCACCGTGTCAGCTTGATGAAGTCTTCTTTTAGGGCCAACGATGTTTCGTCGTTGATGGTAGCTTGCCGGCAGTACGTCGCGATGATTTTGATAGAGCCGATGGAGGTTTCCATCAGAACACCATCGGCCTCGATGACTTGCAGCTGGAAGCTCGGCAGCAGGGTGCAGTTTATGTTGCTCCGCAAAGCAATCACAACGCCTCCTCCTTCGGAACCGCATCGGTCAAGCCTTACAAGCCGGAAGTCGGGGATGAATACGTTAACTTCCGGCTTGAGGTGCGTCTCCGTAATCACGGCTATATCGATGCCTTCCTAGGAAAGCGGACAGTTCCCGGATTTTGCTCCTTAAGGAGCAAGCGTTCCAATTAGCGATCCTAGTGATGGCCTCACGGGCCATATTTTGATAGGAACGCAAATACTACGAAACGGCAGGCGCACAGCCGTTGAAATAAGTCCCTGGTGTACTCCAACATTTGCACCGGTGTGTATAGGGCGCCATCGTCGGAGGGAGGAGTGCCAGGGGCACTGGGTCCAGGATTCCCCCATCCAGAAGGGGGCTTCCTGGTGGACGCTTGCTGACGGATCGCCAGGAACTCCGCTCGTTTGGGGCAATTACGGCTGCTGCCCTCGTGGTTGGAATCGCAGTTAGCGCATTTTGGTCCGATACCCTCCACCAGCTGGCATGTCATCTTTTCGTGCGCACCGGCACATTTTCCATAGCGGGGTTTCATGTGGCAGTTTCTAGTCCCGTGAACGAACGCGAGGCAGTTGCCGCACTGTGTCACGTGCTTCTTCTTCGGGCGGTACCGCCATGGTGGTGGATCGCTTCTCCTGGTGGGCCAGATAGAGGTTGTCCCGATACCTTCCTCCTTGCGCCGCCGGTCGGATGGGGAACACATTTGTTGGCTTCAGCCCAGTCACCTCCATTTCCTCGATGATTACCTCCGGGTGTATTCCGGCAGCCCTCGAATGAGCACCTTCAACGGCTTGCTACCTGGGGCATCGTACGTGTAGAAATCCAGTCCAGTAGTAGTGAGTGAAGTTCAGGTAGGAAAGAGTGTTTGTTAGTGATGGTAGCCGAAATACTCGCGGCGACTCGAGGTGAGTTTGTGTTTGTGTTACATGCATGGGAATAGGTGGGAATAGGATGACATAGAGAAGATTAACAACAGGGTGAAAACGACAACTGCACAAACCTGGGTGGAAACGTTGCTCGTCGTTCGCGTTGTGCGTGAACACTCTCAATATCCAAGAATACACCCAAGCAGGATTTCTTCTGAGCGAATGTTTTCTCAATATCGTATACAACTTTGTGTAAAAGAGTCACAGTGGTCATTCCACAGACAGTCCACATTCCAGATTGTTAAGCATGTTCATTCACATTTTTGCCAAATAAACATCGAATGTGATGATCGATAATTCGTTCTAGACATTTCAGAAGAAAAGACATCAGACTCATTGGTCTACAACCATTCGATTCTCCATTCGTTGCACATCCTCTTTTCGAGATAAAATTCATAGTAATATCACGCCAGGAGCTGGGAATATACACGATAGCAAAACTGCTTACAAGTAGCTTTTCAATATATGTATGTTCAGCGGAGCGAAGAACCTTCTTGTAAGCCTTGCGAGTAGACTTGAACGACTCTGTTCCAACTCCTACATTGTTTCCAGAGTCTAGTCAGATCGGAGTTCCACCCTCTTGTTGTCTTCACAGACCGGAGAGGACATGCTTCTCCAAAACCTTCCGCAATGTAGGATGCTGTAGTATCAACGGCATCATCCGAATTACTTGAATGTGCAATAGACGGATAATATCCATGAAATTAGGTCGCAACAAATTCAATATAGAGTACCCAGTTTGTTGACTGGGGATTCCTAAAACGCAAAGTCTGCGTAGTTACATTTGAATGTTCAAAGAAGATGTAGCGATGATCCGATAATGAAGGTTGGGCGATTGCCTATATTAAGTACTCCAAAATATACTTAAGTGTTCCAGCAGACTGGAGTCTCTCAAATTAATATCCGAGCTGCCCCAGATGATGTAATGGGCATTTGCATCACTGCTTACAAACAGTGGATAACAATATACGACAACTCGTTTGAAATCATCCTTCGGGGATGGTTCATCATAAATCTGTTAACTCAGTGTATCAACGATTGCTTTATTAATGAGCACGAGGAATGACACGCGAGTTCGCCATTTCATGTTAACTGAAAGTATCAAAAACTGGGTCCACAAGGTTACCTAGATAGAAGCCTCCCCCCATAGGAAGGTTCTTGAACTGGCGTCATTTGGGCTGTACCATTTTGTATGAGTCTGCAAAGATTGATTGTTGCTGTTTTAACCGTAGCCACTACCCAAACAAAACAGGATTAAGCTTTTTGCAATCTAAGCAAAAGACCAGCAACGAAAAAACAAGATCGGTATCAATCAAAAGTCAAAAAATTGTACAGAATACACTGTGTAAAAGGTGTATAGGTGATTATTTAAACTAAATAACAACCCCACCCTCATTTAGCTTCAGGCGTGAGACTAAAGAAGAGCAGCCGATTATAACGGAGAAACACAAGGTCACCTGCACCATTGCTCCGGGAAACACAGGAAGGGCTAAATACTGTGGAGAATGCCCTGGTACTCCACAGGCTCCGTTTGCGGTTAAGTTTTATTCATACCCCTCTAACTAACCATCCATTCCTAGGCACGGTAAGCTGCATCACACCATAAATTAGGGGTCACATGTGAGGTGGACTTTTATCACCGGAACAGTTAGTCTGTATTGTTAATTCTTAGCCAATTGAAACAATCGCTACCGATACTACGCGGCTATCTAGGCTGCTCGGGAAAAGAAGGTCAATATTGATGATTGACTCTTGACATGCCTAATCAGCCATTAATAGCACCATATTAAAACGCAGGACGAATTTAGGTGCTATTTTTCAAAGATATTCATTACCAGAGTTAGTCATTTAGATGTACTCCTCAGGATCATCTGCATTTTAAATTTTTCCTTATCCATTTTTTATATCCATTCGGTTATTATGATCAAAAATCAAAACAATGCCCTTACTACAGACCTCTCCCCTAGTTTTATAAGCTGCCGGCGCGGTGCTGTGATGGTCAATGTACACACAGCGGAGCATGTTTACTCCTATCAACCAGTAAGCCGTATCTTAAAATTGACTACTGTTTCGATAGGGGTGATCAAGGGCCTCACCGTGAGCAACTCGCGCTATATTTTTCTCTAAACATGAACACCCCAACTATGCGATCAACTAAGATGTTGCATTCTGACTAATGGTCTGTACAGGAACAGCAGCCGTATACGCGTGCCCTTCCCAGCCCAAGCCCAAACCCAAACCCAAACACACTTGTTCGTCACATCAAGTGATTTAAGAACAACGGAATCCCTTTACGCATTGCTCGCTGGCTGGTGTAAGGGCATTTGCCATGTGAGATGCTGTCAGAACGGTTTGCTGTCTGGCTGGGCGCACTCTGAGCGACTTAGTTTAGTACATTCTGCCGGAGCAGAACGGAATGCCACACAAATTGAAAAAGAAAATTTATTAAATGCTCTTGATTGGTCACTATGGGCGTGCGCGCAAGTAGAAGCAAGACGCTGTTGACGATCCGGGAGAGATGGGTCACGCCTGTTAGTCGATCGCGGACAATTTGCGAGTCAAGATGAACCGGAACCGCGGACGGTATCGCGAGTTGGTTAGAAGATAGTGTTTGGAGAATGGAAAATAATACTTAATTGTTACCAATTGTAAAACAAGCTGAAATGGTGTCAGCTTTCATTGAAAAAGTAAAAAAAATATTAAGTATATTAAAGTGTTTGAAAAATATATCTAAAGTTGCCTGTTATCAAGTACAACAAGCGAAGTAAAAACAGGCATTCAAGTAAATATATAATGAACAATCAAGAACGTGATTGGGAAATAAAACAGTGAACAAAAATCAGCGCAATTAAGGAGTGAATATAAAACTAGAAGAATAAAGAAGAAGAAGACAACGGAGAAGAAAAAAATAAAGGCGAAGAAAAATAAGGAGAACAATAGGAGAAGAAAAAAGGCGTAGATCAGGATAAAAAAGAAGAGAAGATAAAAAATGAAGAAAAGCACCAGTGAACTGTAGTAAATATGCAGAAAAAACAAATGCACAACATGTAAGCAAATGAAATATTGCAAAATCCGGCAGTCAGCGAAACAATTTTTGTATGAAAGTTTTCTTATTCAATTTTGACATTCCTGCATGAATAATTAAACACCATAAACTTTTTTTTAAATAGCTTTGCAGGGATTCTCAGCTTCACTTATTACTCGGGACACTTTAGTACTTTCAGAATATGATGCGAACTACATAATGGACTACACCGTCTGAACAAGCTGATAAAGGCTCAGATATATAGATTTTACTGAAATCTTGAACAAGAGACGAATACTTATTGAAGGACCCAATATCATGAAAGCACTACTAGTAAAATCTAGGAATTGAGAAACATTGTCTTGGAGATATATATATATATATATAACTCTCTTCTCAATTCAAGATATATCTTCAACATAATTAGAATTTCAATGCTATCAATCACCTTAAATTAACTCAAAGAATTTTTTGTGTTTTTCAATACTTATTAAAAGTTCCGTTTTAGTATAAACATCAAAAACTGTTTTCGAGGCCTTTGTAATGTGCCTTGTTAAAATGCCTTTTCATAGATGCTCAGAATTTTGCGTATGAGCTTTCAAAATTTATTTCATATATCTATTCAAAATAATACAGGTCGGACTCGATTATGCGGAGTATCGTTTTTTTTTTCATTTCGCATAATCGAATCCTCCAGATAATCGAATCACTTAGGAAAAAAATTAAACCTTTGATAAAATAACTTAAATATTATCTCTTTTCGTTATTTTATTTATATGATGCGGTGGCGTAGCCAGAAATTTTTTCTAGGAACAGTAGGGGTCTCTACAAGAAAAAAAATTTTTTTGACCAGCATACACAAAAACCACTTTTTAAAACCCCCCTTTTCTTAAATACGTTCTAAGCTGCAAAATCATTCATATTGTATATTTCAATACCAAATTATCTCAGATTAGTGCATAAAAATTGAAAAACAAGAACATCAAAAAAGAAATTCCGGATAATCTAGTCTAAAATACCGGATAATCGAATCTCGGATAATTGAGTCACCGATTAATCGAGTCCGACCTGTATCAAGACTTCAGCCCGGCCATTGTGGAATTGAGGGGAATGAAATCGCCGACAATCTAGCAAGACAGGGTGCAGCTTCGAGCTTTGTCGGCCCTGAACCGTTCTGTGGTATTCCTGAGTGCACTCTCAGGATGAAACTGAAAAATTGGGAAATGTCCATGGTAGAATCCAATTGGAACGCCACGGATACATCCAAGCAAGCGAAAAGATTCATAAAACCCAGTCTAGCTAAAGCCCGGGCTATACTGAATCTTAATAAAGGAAATCTTAGGGTAATAACTGGCCTGATGACCGGTCACTGCCCAAGTAGGTATCATCTTAAAAATATAGGAAAAATACAATCCTCTGAGTGTCGTTTTTGTCAAGCTGAAGACGAAACTGCTGAGCATTTACTCTGCAACTGCGGAGCATTGCTTAATCAAAGAACGTTAACATTTGGAAAAGGGTTATTAGAGCCCTTGGAAATTTGGCAAGGTAGTCCTAATAGGGTAATAGACTTTATAAAACGAGTTGTGCCCAGTTGGGACAGTGTGACACATCAACCAATGTCTATCACATCTCAATTGTGAAAGGATATTTGATGAGCACCAAATAAAATATGGGTCATACCACAATATTCCTAAATAATGGAAGCAGTGGTTAAAAGGCTCTACAGATGAGGGAAAAACAAAAAAAAATCAAGACTTCAGAGCTGCAATAAATAAAAATAAATCAAGCCATAATTCCAAAACTTAATAAAAATTCTCGAAATATAAACATTGCGTCATATTTCGCCTTTTTCAAAGATTCAAAGGCATCGCAGTTGAAAACAACCACCAACAAGTGAGAAGTATACTGACATATCTCTGGTTTGTGTGCGATTGTCTCCTTATGGCTCAATTAGACTGCAAACTTTGGAAGAGTTTAAACAATTCCACTCCCAATCCCAATCCCAGTCTTCAATTTCCAAATGAACTTCACTGGTCTTCTAAAATATTTATAAGGAGGTGACCACACAGGTCTACAGGCAGTCCTAACAAAGGTTTTAACAAATATATGCCTACCCTCTTCTCACAGGTCTCCATGATAGTCTTCAAAACGATCACTGAGTTTTCACAGTCATCTCAATAGCTATCTTGGAGTTTCCGAATATGTTTAAGACAGCGTTGCAGAAGTGCTTAACAATGTGGGTCACCGAATAGCTGTGTACAGCTGTATAAAGATAGTTTCAGAAACGAGTACTGATCAATGACACGAACCATTGAGGCAGATGTCAACCAGAGTCTTGCCGGGAGTTCCACAGCAATCGATAGTCGATCTAAAACTGTGGAGCTGAATCTAGAACGTTGACTTCGTCGTACTTGCGATAACACTGTTCGACAAAAAAAGTCGATCTGAATGCACAGAGACCGGACAACCCGGGCTTGACAGTATAAAATAAACAAAAATAATGGCGTTTTCAGAATGTTCGTGTCTGCCCCAGGTCATTTTTAAAATATACCGTAAAACGGGGTAACTTTGATAGTTTTTTCGAGGAAAACTTGCATATTTATGCATGCTGTTTCCAATAATTATAATTTATATTTTTAAAACAAGTACTGGCATCCTTGCTATCGATTCCAGTCGATAGATTGTCATAAGATTTATTTTGAATGGATATATAATTTTTTCATATAATCGAAAGTTGGTTTTCAGTTTTGGGGTAACTTTGATAATGGAGCATAATTCAAACAAAATGGAATGAATAACGGACATTTGTAGGACATTGCATACCTCTAGGCGTTTAACGTTATATGGAAATTTCTGACTTAGATTACAAAAATGGTCCCAGTTTGTGAAAATGCTTTTCGCTAAGAGATTTGAGGCCATATTCAAGTTCTATGATAATTAGGCTGTCAAAGATAAGAGGCCAACTATTCAAAACTACATCAAATAGTGATCGCAGAACAGATTGTTTGTAAGCGTTTCAAAAATGGTATAATTATGTCAATTTTCAATATTCGTATAAAAAGCCTTAAATGTTCTTGATTCAAATGAAAACCGCTTTTACATGAAGTGTCATACTAATATTCTTTAGTTTTGCATTCGTTTTGCTTAACTGATTAACAGAAGTTATGATATTTCGTTTAGCATGTGGTGGGTTTACGCACTATCAAAGTTACCCGCATTATCAAAGATACCCCGTTTTACGGTACCGTAAAACGGGGGTAACTTTGATAATGCGGGTAACTTTGATAGTCCGTAACCCACCGCATACTAAATGAATATCATAATTTCTGTTAATCAGTTAAGCAAACGAATGCAAAACTAAAGAATATTAGTATGGACACTTCATGTAAGAGCGGGTTTTCATTTGAATCAAGAACATTTTAGGCTTTTTATACGAATTTAAAAAATTTTACACAATTTTAGCATTTTCAAAACGCTTACAAACAATCTGTTCTACGATCACTATTTGGTGTAGTTTTGACTAGTTGGCCACTTATCTTTGATAGCCTAGTTATCATAGAACTTGAATACGGTCTCAAATCTCTTAGCGGAAAGTATATTCACAAACTGGGACCATTTTTGTAATCTAAGTCAGAAATTTCCATATAACGTTAAACGCCTAGAGGTATGCAATGCCCTACGAATGTTCGTTATTCATTCAATTTTGTTCGAATCATACTCCATTATCAAAGTTACCCCAAAACAGAAAACCAACTTTCGATTATATGAAAAATTATATATCCATTCAAAATGAATCTTTTGCCAATTTATCGACTGTAATCGATAGCTAGGATGCCAGTACTTGTTTTTAAAATATAAATTGTAAATCTTTGAAACAACATGCAAAAATATTCAAGTTTTCTTCGAAAAAAACTATCAAAGTTACCCCGTTTTACGGTACTTGAACTTTTTGCATTTTTATTTAAAAATCTAATCTGATCAATAAACCGACACAGTGTTTTATATTCAGGACAGCGGAATTCATGTACCATATAATGTTTTAAACGTTAAGTCCAATATGAAGAGTTGTATAAGATTTGCAGGAAGCCCTCCCCCCTTTTTTGCACCCTCCCCATTTTGAAATAGAACTCCAATACATATCGTGTAATACATATACATAATACATTCTGCAGGAATTAAGTCATACATTACGCTAAGAACTACTTCAGCGATTATTTTACGAAAATCTCTACAAATATTCCTCCAATAAATGCTCTATATTGATTGTTTTTATTAAATCTCTTCATGGAATCATGGATTTCTCTAGTAAAACCTCTACAGCGATTCCTGCAGGGATTTCTTCAGCTTTTTCATCAGGAATATCACAAAGGATGCTTTAAAAAAGTCTTAATGATTTCCTCTAGAAATTTTTCCAAGGATGGGCTGGTAGACAATCAACTGCACATTTTAATGAAATATGCTTTTTGTCTACGCAGTCTTTATTATGAAAAAAGCCGGTAAAAAACATCGGAGCCAAAAAGCATATTTTATGTTCCAGGGATTTTTTCATGAATTCCTCTAGAGAATTCTTCTAAGAATCCCTCGATTGGCTCTTGCAAGAATTACTTCAGACATTTTTTCCAGGCATTCAACCGGGGATTCAAGGGGTCAAGGGATTACTCTATTTTTTTTCTAGAATTACAACGCATTTATCCGCATCGACCAAGGAGTGTGGGTTCGATTCCCACTTCAGTTAGGAAAACTTTTCGTCAGGCACGTGTTTTGATTGTGAAATTGGGCGTTGCATGCTAGTCCGTGGTCTGGTGTGGTGTTTCTTTCAAAGAACAAAGGTCCACTGGAAGCATTTACGTGAAGGTGTTTTTTAAGGTTTCTCCAGGGATTGCTCTAGGAATCTTTTCAGGACCTCATCTATTTCCTTTCAAACATCTTCTTGAGAAAAGGAGTTCCTAGAGGAATCTTTAAAAAATTGCAGATGAAATTCAGAATGAATTATTATTCATTTTGATGAAATCTCCGGAGGAATTCATAAGTAAATCTATGTAGGAATTTATAGAGGATTCTCGAAGAATTGCCCGGAGGAGTTTTTGGAGGCCCAGAACGAGTCTCTAAAGAAATTTGAAGGGAAATTTCTGGAAGATTACCTGAAAAAATCCTTAGAAGAATTCATGTAGCGATTTCCTGGATGCATGCCTGAGGGAATTCCTAAAGTAAACTTTTGAGGAATCCCTAAAGGAATTCAAGAAGTTATTTATTGTAGAATCCCTAGATAAATTTCTTCAGGGAATTTCGGGAGCGATCTTGGAGGAAGTCTCAGGAATAATTCGTTGAAGAATCTCGAGAAAACTACCCGAGAATATTCTGGAGAAACAAACGGAGAAATATCTGGAGTAATGCTTCAAGAAAACGTTGTATTGGTAACTTGGAGGAAGCCTTAAAGATATCACTGCATAAATCCTTGTAGAAATATTCCTGGAGGAATGCTAAGAAGAGTCCCCGACCAGATAGAAGAAACAAGATTATAACAGTTTTGCTCTTATATGATTTTATTATAAGACCAGTTGTTATAAAACATATACCGTTAGAAGTTGGAATAACAAATTTAACGCCAAATAAATATAGAATATAACAAATTCCTATTAAAATTATACCAATATGATTACAAAACGTGTTACCGACCTGTCACAACAAAACAACATTATTGCAAATTTTGTTATTGTTCATAACTTTAGATGTTATTTACAACCAACTTACCCATGCAATGTAAGCAATATAACAAATGTTATGTAAATAATCTGATACAAAAAAAATATGTGACAAGTTAAAAACAAAGCCATCTTGACAAAGTTATATGAACTTCTGTTAATTTAACAGCTTTTGTTACAATATGTCATAATCTTGTTATGTGATTCTAGACGGGTGGTCTGAGAAGCCTGAGTGGCCCAGAAGTAATATCTGAAAAAAGTTCCCTGAGGAATCGTTCGAGAAATTCCTGGAGAAATTCTAGTTAAAATTTTACTGGAGGAATCTATGGAGGAATCACTGGAGACATCCCCGCAGTAAGTCTTGGCGAAATCCCTGTACAAATATCCCTGCAGAAATTCCTGGAATAATCCTTGGAAAAAATCCCTGGCGGAATTTCTGGCATTATTCCTGATGGAATTGCTGGTATTTCTGGAGTTCTATCGGAAACGGTCTGGTAGCGAACAAAATTTGTTACTTGTAGAAATCGCAGGGTAACCGCTTGTGGAACCCATGGAAAAATCACTGTAAGGATTACAGTAGAGATAATCTTGGATCTTATGGCTCCTGCACATAAGGCTGCAGCACGTGCACAGAATGCAATCAGTGGATTCACAACAAAATTGTATCACAATTATATCAAGATTGTTACAAATATCAAATTTTATTTCATTTTTGTTCATGCACGCTGAGTTGTAACAATGTCCTTACATAATTAAAACAAAATCCAGTTTATAATAACAAAGGCTATTTCAAGTTTGTTTAAATTCATAACATAATTATAAAACAAATCGTGATAAAAAATCTGAGGGAAGTTACTTATACATGTGCGCTTTATTCATGTTAAAAACATAACAAATTTTGTTATAATTAAGTTATGAATAATGACAATTTGAGTTATATTTTTGGTTTGATTTGAACAATAATAAGTTACATTTTTGTTTAAATTATATTATATTTAGTTTCAGTTTTGTTTAGTAAAGAGGAAATTATATTGATTTTTTTGTTATTTTATCTTCTATCAACCAGTTGGATTACAACAATATTTTTAGCACGATTATATCAAGATTTATTACAAATATCAAATTTTGTTTCATTTTGCCTAGAAGTACTTTGAAAATTCATGGAAGACAATTAAAATAATTGAAACAAACCATATTAACAAACCTGCTTCAAATTGTTACTAGTTAGAACATAATTATAACACATTTTCATAAATTTGTGAGTGCAATTGCTTATAACAAGTTTTGCTATAATTCAGTATGGAAAATAAACAAAATGAGTTATATATGGTTTGATTCGAAACCATAATGAGTTAACACTTTGTTTGAATTAATAACATACAGTGATACCTCCATGAGTATATGATGATGGTCTGAAAATTTGCACCATCACACCCTAGCAGAACCGGTTCCAGAATACTCCGCAATACCGGCCAAATCTAAATGTTGGGTCCTCTTGTTAATCGAATGAAAAAACCATGAAAATTTTGAACCGTCGTTATATACATGTGTATGAACTGCTGAATATGATATACGCCAGTTCCTTCTGAAACAGGTTCCAGGTTCCCTTGTGCCCTTGTGCCCAGAATGGCCATACTGACAAACAAATTCCAGGGTTCTATTCTTGAGTTCCATATCTTTCATATAAAGCTAAAAGAACCAAAATCCGTTCAAAAATGGATTTTTGAGAGCGTTTTAAAGTCATGGGTCATTTTTGACCCTTAAAGCAGAATGTGTAACTTTTTTCTTAATGCATTAGGAAGGTTAACCATCTGTGTTATTGTACGTCATATAACGCATTTTTGTTACATCTTCTGTTTTTCACGAGATAAACAAAATACATTAAAGCACCCACCTCACTTTTGTGCAGTAACTATACACAATGATTAAAGCATGAAAACTACCATGGGAAATTATTGTTTTCACTTTCGAGCGATTGTATTGTGGTGGATCTTACCTCCCTCCATGGACCTATTAATGTAGCAACCAGCTGTTTGCTTGCTGCTGGAACCGTGGTGGCATTCGAATAGGTTGGCGTGCACAATGTAGGTATATCTGCTGTGTTTCTTTGAAGGTACGGACATTAAGGGCATAGTTGCTAGATTGCAGAAGATGGCCGTTTCAACCACAAAGTAATATATTCAACTTAATACATTTGATAGCTCCTAAAGATTTCTGCAAGAGCAATGCCGAATCAACATGTAGAAAGAAGAAAGACAATTTCTGTACACTGTAAATCTGTACACTGTATACTGTAAATCTGTACACAATGCACCATCACCTTAAAACACCAGAGGCTTAGTCTTTTCGGTTCAATGCTATACGTTGCGTGGTTTGGTGGATTCGTTCGTTGAGAGTGAAAGCCCTCTTGCGTTTTTGTTTCTTTATTTGGGCTTCGATATCATCTCAGAAAAGGTTTTGCACTCGTCAATTTAGCAGTAGCTAGTTAAGTACAGTAAAATTAAGCTAGATTTGCGTGACTCACAAAAATGTCTTCGTTTCAAGCATTGTGAGTTTGGAAGATTTGCATACAAAATCGTTTAATTACCGTAGTGCAATATTATTATTTTACGTATAAGTTTAGTAATGCGGTTCAAAATTCGGAAAAATTAAAAAAAAAAAATGAAAATTGTTTGTTTTCATCCGGACGATAATAACTACCTAATAGTGTGCGGTGAAGTTTTCAGCTTATTCGGTGGTAATTTACAAGAAGCCCAAAGACGATGTAGGTTTATATGAAAATTACTATGGAGAAATTTTTGAAATATGTTCCAAGCATATGTAATGTAAGAAAAACCTATCATCTCATAGTGAAAATTATTCCTCCATAGCTCAATGAAGAAATAATTAAAACAAGCAACTCAATTTTGATGGAAGGGAGATGAGATATTCATGAATTCGTTTGCTATTATTTAGCTCCATATGCGTTTTGAGCTTGGCAAACATTCAAAGCAAAACAAGCTCACTAAAATAATTTGTTTTTTAGCAGTTTACATTGAAAAATGTTTGAAGAATGATTTGCACAATTACATAATAATTTCTGCACAGTAATTTACATATTGAAATCACACTGCCCATAACTGCAAAACAGTCACATTCGACAGTTTTGACAAATTGGATTTAATACCATGGAGAGTGATCAAATGATAAATACTTTCGATCAACTTACTGGAATCTGTGAGATTGTTCTAGAAAATTGAAAAAAAAACAGTTGTTTTGTCATATTGGTAATTATAACCGCATAACAGTCAATTGGAGATTATAAATGAGCCTCTTAATGTAATAGCAATTAAACTTCTATCAGAATTATTTTTCTGACAAATCACCTAGTACTGCGATATGAGTTGTACAACATATCAGCCTCAAATAAGCACTTTTGAGTTTCCTGGTATCTTTCAGAAATTTTAATTTCCTCCCATACTACCACTAAAATGCACGCTTGGGTATTCCATTTACTCAATGCCTACTTTAATCGAATGTTACAAATATGCAGTTATGGCAGTATATTGCCCACCTTTTAATCACCATTGAAAAGTTAGAAATTTTACTGAGCACTATTTATATCGTAAAGATGGAAAGGAGATATGGAATATTAAATATCCAAACTTTTTGTAATTTTGAATAGCCTAATGTATAGCCATGTTAGACCCTATAAGCAGAAGCCGCCTTACTCCAAATACTGCAATATACAAATTGCATGCCTCAGGGCTGGTCGGCGAGAAATCTCATGTTTTCGTTTTGGGTGAAGAAGAATCATAAGCCACACAACGGGCCCCATTCAATTCAAACAGAGTTACAGCATAACCGCAATCTCTCAGTCTGTGGAAAGATATGAATGGAATCCGAACCATGAAATTGAATTACGTGTGTACATATATCGGTTGTTTTGAAATACATTTTGCCAAAACTGCCTCCTGACATCTATATCAACATTCAGAGCAAACCGATGAGTAGGTGCTGCTGTATTCATTCATTCATTCGTTTTAATTCTTTCAAGTGTCTGTGAAGTTTCCAGCGTCCACTAGCAACAATTAGAGGGCGACAGTTAAGACAATTGAAACAGTTAACGTGCGATTGAAGAATTATAGCAAATTGAGGGTTAGTGGAAGCAACTGTGTACTAGGGTGCGACTTTTCGTTCATGGAAAGCTAGTAGAACATCACATTTGCCTAAAACTGCTAAGGTACCGTGGGTAAGTGGATACAGAAAATCAATAGCTAACTTCATTGTTATGTACAGCTAACATGAATAGTTTAACTCAAACTTTTTTCTGTGGATAGCAAGTAAGGGACTATTATACTTCAAATCGTCATTTATTTTGATTTTTCTGATTGTTATGTATTGAGAATGAGAGACTTGAAAATTTGCGCCAAATGATCCACTTGCCGCACCATGGTGGGATTTGGAGAAAATTCATCCATTTATACGCATAAGTTATACAGAAGTATTGTAGGATTATTCCTAACAATATTTTCGAAAAGCTCTCTTGGTTTAAAAATATTAGTTACATTTACTTTTGAATACAAACTGAAATCCTTCTGTTTTATTTATGAATATATGTGTATCATCTGTCTAAAACAATTTATATGGTCAAATAAGGTACGATACTATGCTTTTCGATTGGAAAATTAGTATATTTTGCTCTTTTACAACTCAGCTTAGATAACCACGAAAAGTTTCGTGTGAATTTTGAAATTATTATTCTTTTTATATTTTTTTTTTATACCAGAAAGGTTAAAAAAACTTTTAGGTGATTATTTCAAATTTTCTATGGTCAATTTAACAAATTCAAGCTGGGAATGGAACAAAATAAAGGAAAACAGCATTTGCAGGTATTAAAGCTTATTAAAATTCTACTAAGCAATCTGCCAATAAATGATAATTATTCTTGATCCACTTACCCCACCCCACTAAAAAGTAGGGGTAAGTGTACCATGTCCAATATATTTGTATTTATTCATAAAAATGACATATTTTTCATTGTGATTCATTCAATTAGAACTGAAAGGCTCACCATATGTCGAAAAAAAATAATAGAATTTGATTTTAGACAGAGATACAATGGATTTTTGATTGATGGAAAACAATTTTCAAATTAATTACTTTTTGCAGCTAACAAGTTTGCTTGTGTTAGTGTACGTGAAGTACCAGTTTTGTAATAGTATCAGTGTGGGCGTAAGAATATCACCTAAAACGAAGCAATGGAGCGAAAACATTCAACATATCCAAGTATTTAGGCTTTATATTGACAAATGATCCACTTACCCCACTGATACACTTTCCCCACTGTACCTTACTAGTATTTATAAAATGTTTCATCATTTTACTAAACAACTAAACTTACTCTGACCATAACTCAACCTATTTCAAATCTTTTAACAAGGGTGTTGGGGCCAGATAGCCGTAGCGGTAAACGCGCAGCTATTCAGCATGACCATGCTGAGGTTCGTGGGTTCAAATCCCACTGGTCGAGGATCTTTTCGTGATGGAAATTTTCTCGATTCCCAGGGCATAGAGTATCATCGTACCTGCCACACGATATACACATGCAAAAATGGTCAATCGGCAAAGAAAGCTCTCAGTTAATAACTGTGGAAGTGCTCATAAGAACACTAATCTGAGAAGCAAGCTTTATCCCAGTTGGGACGTAACGCCAGAAAGAAGAAGAACAAGGGTGTTGAAGATTTTTCGATTGCTTTCAATCAATGAAAATGAGATCTAGTTAAATAAAATCGTTTTTCTAGTTATTCAACAAATTTAATGTTCTACCAACTTTTTCATAAATTTAATTTGAAAGAGAAACGCTACTCCAGAAGAGAGAAGATAGAGAATGAACATGATCCATGTCAATATCAATTGATCGAACAATGGAACAATTGGCAACACAAAGTATATCTCATGCAAAGGCAAACACTCAGCCAATTTGATTCCGGGCGCAATTTGAATGTCTTCTATACTCTTTCTAGTGAATCATAGTGTGTCGATGTTCTCTGCACGTTTTCATCAGCGCTCCAGACTCACAATGGGTCTCGTTCATGTCGGTGGACCAGTAGAATCAACCGCCTCACTGTGAATCAAGATAAGCACTCGATCAGCGGACGTGACACTAATTGCTTCAATTAACTGTACGTAACCTTTGGCCACTTCAAAGAACTGGCATTCTGGGAGAACGTGCGTTAGTGGGGGTCTGAGATGCTAAGAGCAGAAAGGGGCTGGATTTTAACAGTTTGTTTCAATAAATGGATTACAACAGTATTCAGTATTCTCATTGGATCGAGAACTGTAGAAATGGAATGGGGATTTTGAAATACTCAACAATACATAATTGTGTAACATTATAATAACACATTATTCAACAGATTTTTCCTGAAGTTCCTTTCTCATCTTACCAGAAAATTTCTTGAAGAAACTCTATGAAATTGCTCAAAAATGTGTCCAGAAGAATTCCACCGAAGCATGCTTCAGAAATTATCATAACATTTTTTCAGACATTTCCTCTTCGTAATTATTGCATTTAAATTCCAAGTTAAAAATAATCACTAGTCGTTCTTTAATAATTCGTTTAGAATTGTATGGTACTACTGGGGATTTCTCCAAGAAACAGAATAAACAATTCTATGGGTATCACCAAAATTGTCTTCAAGATCACCAAGAAAGGATTCTTCCCACAATTTTTTTTCAGTAAGTTGCTCTTATTAATGATTTCCTTCAGATTCCTTCAACGAATCTTTCAGAAAATCACTGGAAATTATTCAGAAATAGAAAAAATCGCAGCAATAAATATCCAGGATCTCTTACAAAAAGCGTCTAATGATTCTTCCAGGTGTTACTCTGAAGATAATTAATAGGAATCTCCACAATATTTTCATAAGGACTGTTCGTTTTATAAAGTGGACACTTTGTTTATCATGTATCTTTTTTATATATTGATGAAATCATAATCGGTTTTCTCTGTACCGTTCAACTATTATTCTACAAAGCTATGAGAATATAAGATCTTAGAAAATGCTTTTGGTTGAAGGGCTAAATAGTTTTTCCAAAAACTCCTGAAAAAAGCTTTTTGTCAAAGTTCAACTTTATTTTTCGCAAAACAAAAAACCTAATTTTTATGAACAAATTGTATGTTTGTATCCTTTACTATTCTACAAAAGGAACAGGTTTAAAAAAACTCAATTATATTCCACTGTTTTCTGACATTAGGTATCTTTGGTGATTTGCCAAATTTGCTGCTACACCATCTTTTCACTCCCAGCAAAAGAGAAAAGTTAAAAGCGTGTTCAAAACTATATGTATAAACGAGAGCTGAATCGTGAGTTTAAACAACAGTCTTAAGTATAAATGTTACTGTTTATGGTAGTTTCACTAAAAAGTCTCATACTTTTAAAATCATGTACGCACTTTTATTGATCTACAGCGAGTTGTAAACGGGTTTCTCCGAATTTTAAATTGATAGTCTCAGAATAACATATTATGAAAATTATATGTGGAAAATAAAATCGATTTTATTACAGCAGTGTTGCCAATTTTGATGATTGTCAATGTACTTTGATAGGTCTTCTAAGAATAAAGCAATTGTGTTTCTATTGTGCTTTTAATGTGACGGGGGGACTTAATAAGTAACTCTATGAAGGCGTAAATTATTTTTCATATTAAAACTATATTAGCACTTCCGTCATGACGTACTTTTCACCAAAAAATTCTACTCTTATCAATTCCCTTCAAATTTAAAATATTTGTCTTTAAAAATATACGGGAAAAACGAATTTATTATATCTGTAAAATTGTTGCTCCAAAATTAACTTGATATTTTTTCCATCAGGCTTCTGATTGATGATGCTTTCGAAGAACAAGCCTTTTTTGGAAATGAAAAATATTAATTATTGAATTTACCAGCCAATTTCTAACAATAATTGATTTTGATAATCTCAAAAAATCGACCGTTCTAATCATTGTTCCATATTCGTGAGAAATTTATTATTTTTATTATCACAACATTGTACAATACTAGTCGAACGATGTGCAAGAACCCAATTAATATTTCATTGATAAATTAAAAAGATACAGCATGCACAAGGTGTCCACTTTATTAAATGAACAGTCCTTAGACAATTAAACAAGATGTGTAATGTTGTTAACGATTTTTTAGAAAAGTTGTCTGCAGATGCATCTGCTTTAGATTTCTCTAAAAATCGTTTTGATGTTGCTCCCCGTATTCTTTCAGAAATCTCTCAAAATAATAAATACAAATTTCATCAAAAATCAAACAATCCTATGGAGGATTCTTTCCAAAAAAATCGCCAAAGACCAGAGATCCAAGTTTTTTCCAGTGATTTTTTTTTCTTTGAACAGCACTAACTATTATTCTGGGAGGTTTTTGAATCTAACGTCTTATAAAATGTTTTGCATCAACTCCGAAGTTACATTATACTAACGAACAGATTGGTGTAGAAACAAACTTTTCGAATTCAGAACAAACTTTTGGGGGTACTATTTTTAATTCTGGTGGTAGAACGATAGAAGTTCAACTCTAAACTATTGGTGTTTTGTTTTTAGAACATTTTCAAAGTTGTATTATGGTAATATTCGTAATGATTACTGAGGTTTTACTGAAATCATCCTTAAAACCAAGTTCTTCCAAACCTCATCCTACTAACCCAATATCTTGGAGATGCAGAAGATTCTTCGGTCTTTAGTAACAATGGTTGTCTAACTAACATTCCTTCCCTTCCCCGATGACCGTAAGGACGTGGCCGGCGCCGCTCAAAATTTTGTGCTTTCAATTTGTGCACATTGAGAATGATAAGATAATCATTCGATCTCTGTGCAACTTGGTCTGCTTTAGCCAATCACGGAGTACCAACTACGAATTGTACGGTCATCGATGCTCATGCTCATGCTCATTTTTGCAGCATTTATTAACAAGATCTCAAAAAACTCTTCTAGTTTTAGAATATGTGTCGATATCGATCATTGGTCATATGGATCCGAAGTATTCCGAATATCCCTGGGAGACCGACGCGTAGCCATAACTCACGTAAATATTCAGGCTACAGAATTTTCATCGTAATCGGATATTCACTCTTCGGAACAATACATCAATGAGAGTATGTTGTGGAGAAATGAAGCAATTAGGTGCAACCATCTTTGAGTTAATGGCATTGTTTTTTATGGTACCTCGCTGGCTAAATAAAGATCTTAAAAACATGAAAAAAAAATCATATCACAATTTTCAGATATCTCCGGGACCGATTTGTATGATATTTTCAGAACAGCTCATTATTGACTGGCAATTTTTGAGTGGGATTTTAAGTGTTGTGACTTTTAAATAATTTTTGTGTGTAGTCAATTATTAATAACCACCATTGGGGGCTCAAAAGCCTGTTGATGAAGAAGGAATTTTTTTTGTTTGCAATTTGACGTAAAACAAAATGGCCACCAAAGACATTTTGTATGGAAAATGACGGTCCCCAAGGAATATTTTTAAAACCAGATCATCAATGATTAATATCAAAACGGATTCCTGAACTAGAAGAGTTTTTTTTTGAATTTGTGAAAAAAAGGAGCCAAAAATATTGAGAAAGAAAAAAGTTATAGCGATTTGAATATGATGCAGTTAAAGGGGATAAACCATTAACGCTCAGTGATCTACTTTGAGTTCAGAAGCATCGAACGCCCTGTGATCTATTTTGAAATCAGTTACTTTTATCAACACAATAAAGTTTTTAGACAAAATGGATGGAAGCCAGTGTGAACTCTGGGATTCCAGTGTGAATTCTGAGATTTTAGAATGGATCCTGGGGTTTCAGGATGGATCATGAGATTCCAGTGTGGCTCCTGGGATTGCAGTGCAGATCATGAGATCCCGGTGGAGATCCTGTGATTTCTGTGTGGATGCTGGTATTGCAGTGTGAATCTTGGGTCTCCAATGTGGATCCTGGCTACTTCAAGAGAGGATGCTTTGATTCCAGTATGGATCCTAGGATTGTAATGTGGATGTAGCATTTTAGTGTAGGTTTTAGTATTTCAGTGTGGATCCTGAGATTGTAATGAGGATCGCCGAATTTCAGTGTGTAATCTGGTATTCAAATGTGATCCTAGGAATTTAGTGTGAATCTGGAACTCCAGTTTGAATCCCGATATTTCAGTGTGGATCCTTTGATTACAATATGGATCCTGTGATTATAGTAAGGATCGTAGAATTTCAGCGAAGATCTTGGGAGTATAGAGTGGATCGCAGGATTTCAATGTGGATACCAGTATGGATCCAAGAACTCAAGTGTGGGTTGTAGTATTTCAGAGTGGATCCCTTTATACAGTGTGAATCCTACGCCACAATGTAGATTGAGTGGATCCAGGGACTGTTATGTGGATCGTAAGGTGACAGTGTGGATCTTGGTATTCCAGTGTGGGTCCTTGGGTCCCAGTCTGGGTATTGGGCAGTGTAGATCTTGGAATAACAGTGTGGGTCGTGAGATTCCTGCCTGGATTTTGGATTTTCAGTGCGGATACTTTGGAAACAGTGTTAATCTTAGTATTAAAGTGTTAATCTTGGAATAACAGTGTGGATTCTGAGATTTCAGTATGAGTTCTGGCATTTCTGTGTGGTTCCTTTGACAACAGTGTAAATCTTGGGATTAAAGTGTGGATCTTGGGATTTCAGTATGAACTCGGGCATTCCAGTGAAAATCCAGGAAATTTCAATGTAGAGCCTGGGGTTTCATCTACATATATCCTAAAATTACTGAGTGAAACCAGAGGTTATATCGTGAACCGTAAGATTTTTATGCAATATGAAACGCAGAGTTTCAGTGGATTTCGGAAGTGATCATAGGTTTCCAGTGTAGATCCTTAAACTCCCATGGGGATCCTGGTACTTTCAATGTGGATTATGGAATTCCAGTGTGAATTCTCGTGTTTCAGTGCAAAACCTAGTATCCAAGTGAAGATACTGATATTCGAGTGTAGATTCTAGGATTTTAGTATGGGTCCTGCGAACCCAGTGTGGATTCTGGAAATCCAATATGGATGCTGGTTTCCCAGTTAGGATCCTGTGTTTTCTGTGTGGATCCTGACGTTACAGTATGGATCATGCTATTTCAATATGGATCCTAATAGTATAACGTTGATCGTGGAATTCCAATGTGGATCATCGGATTTCAGTGTGGGTCCTAGGATTCCAGTATAGATCCTGGTAGTCCAGTGTGAAATATGGGCTACCGTGGTGGATTCTAAGGGTCCAGTATGGATTTTTGTATTCTAATATGAACCTTGTATTCTAGTGTGAATCCTGGGATTTTATTATTGGTCCTGGCATTCCATGTAAATGCTGGGATTCCAGTATAGAACCCAGGATTCCAGTGTAGAACCTGAATTTCCGGTATGGATTCTGATATATCAGTGTGGATCCTAGGTTTTCAGTGTGAATCCAAGAGTGGATTCAAGTATGATATAATAATAAAACCATTTATTTTCAAAAAACGAGTTTGTTTATTTGGGAATCGTCAACATTTAGGTACATTATGCCAAAATCCAAAGTGTATCTTTGCAAAAAAAAAAAAAATGATAAATTTCACGAGTTGTAAAAGTAATTTTCTGTTTCAGAGGAGAGAGGGAATCAATATCGCCCAAGGTGCGATTTTAATTCTTTTTATTCAAGCTAGTTTTGTAAAACATAAAATGCTGTTTCCTAAAAAAATCAGGATCAATTAAAAAAACTTATCTATTAAAATAGAGTCCCCTGTATCAGAAAATACTGACAAAATTGAGCTTTAGCAATCGGCATAATACGCCTATATTTGAATGTAAACAGCATTGACCATACTTTCAAAAGCTGGGAATATTTCTAAGCAAAGCTGATCTTACTAAATATTGTGATACAGTCAACTCTCCCTAACTCGATATTGAAGGGACCATCGAGTTAGGGAGGTATCGGTTACAGAGC
>NW_018736141.1:0-32373 GCF_002204515.2 Aedes aegypti
AAAGAGAGATGTTAACAATGCCATTGAAAAGTCATGGAAAAATGTTCCAACATGATCTTATTTAGTATTAAAGCTATGAATTCATTACGACTTGAACTTTTGTTATTAATTATTGTAATTTGGAAGAATTCCTTTTTCTTTCCATTGTGCTTCACGCATAGCATCACTTCATTTCAGATAATCAAACCATTATCAATCATATAGGTAGCTATTTCTGGCCTACAAACGCCTTAGTGATCTATGTGCCTAAGGTAAAAAGGGACCCAGATGGCTGTAGCAGTAAACGAGCAGCTATTCAGCAAGACCATGCTGAGAGTGATGGGTTTTAATTGTACAGGTCAAGACTCCTCTAAAAACAATGATTATCGAAGCCAGCAAACCAATATACTACAGTGAAACCTCCATGAGTCGATGTTCCAAGAGTCGATATCGACTCATGGACCATAGTAAAAACAATATTTCATGGTTATTATGATGGTCCCTTCCAAACGGCTTGCCAAGCATTCGTTTCTACGACTCAATATTTCAATGACCGATGACTCCCTTCGATAGCGACTCATGGAGGTTGTCTGTATTCACGTTTTATTTTACAGTGTCTTGCCGATTTGGCAACATTCGCTATTGCCTACCCCCGAATCTACACCCATTTTTGGCAACAATTCTGCCCGTTTCTGACAACACATTGATTATATTTCAGTTGATTGTTAAGAATTGGAATTAACATTTTGAGATGAATAAAAGTAAAAATACATCAAAATTATCATGCTGGACATTGACAGCAAAGAAACGGATTGTGCAATATACTTATGAGTAGAACTGTCATAATTTCAAGGTTATTGCTTAACATATATGAAGAGTCTTATAAGCAGGGAACATAATTAATCTTTTGCTACATATTCAATAGCTGCATGAATTAGTGGAATATTAGCAAGCAAGTATATGTAAGATAATTTGTTATGCTGTGTTGGTCACGATTGTTTTTGTAGTTATTGTGCTTGTAACCATTTTTAAACATATCAATCGGATTGTGCGATCAAAAGAACATTGACGGTCTGAAATAGCTGTAAATGTTTCCAAATTCTCGTGAACATTATTATTTAGATAATCCATAAAATATTTGTTAAAACAATTTGCGAGTGTTTTAAAGGTATTTTTTGGAGAAATATATTGGAAACTTTGACCATAGCTCTATTTCGCAGAATGTCAAGATGACTGTAAAACGAAGCCAAACCTAGAATTTTCAAGAGCACAAAGCTAGAGAACGAAATAGCGGACTGTGTTGAAAGTTTGATCGAATGGTCATCACCAGCAAGTAATCAACCGATCAAATTTTCAATGTGAACGGTTGTCAGATTCTGTAGATCTGTGCACTTGAAAATTCGAAACTTTGCTTCGTTTTATAATCACCTTAAGAATGGTTTTTGGTGTTTTAATTGAAGGAAATTTATCGAGTAATTCTAAAAGCGAATCACGGAAAATCAGAATTGAGTTTTAAAGGACATTGCTGAAAATTTTCCACCTATTCTCAGCATTTTTTTCAAGAATTCACTGGTTTACTCAGAATTTCAGCAAATTTTCTCCACACAAAAAATTGGTTACGGAATTGGACTACAAGTGACGTTTAAGTTGCGTTAGGAAAAAACAATCAATCATTTTGATAAAAAAAGGATCTTTCTATTGGTAATTCTTATACCAATAAATTCAGCCAGAAATAAATCAAGTGTGTTGTTTGAGGACATTGTCTGAAATTCTTTTCTGAAGTTTCCAGTTACTAGTTCATACAGCTTTGAGGGAATACATGTAGAAGTTCTACCTGTAACATGAAGTGTGCAAAATGCATAAAAAAGGCCAATGATTTTATCTTACCTTTACGAAGTTGAGTTGACAATGCCTTGTTCACTAAGCATTTGGCAAGTGCCCAATTTGGATAAAAGGCATTGAAAAAAGTGATCCGAAAAAAATAATAATTACAATGAAAATAACAGCACGCTTGTATTGGGTACAACAAGTGTGCTTTTTCAGATGGTGTTTGTACTCAGTACATGATATCCCTGATCTTAGATCATAAGTTGAATTGAAAAAAGCCTCCCAGAAATTGTTCCACACCATTCGTAGTAATGCCATGGCATTTTTACTAGCTTTTAGAGATTATTAACATGCTAGATTTGGCCACATAAAATTCACCCCTGGTTGCCAAAATCGCTAAGACACTGTATTTAAAGCAATCTCAACTTATGTGGCTAGGAGTAAATTCACAAGGAGTAGGAATGAACGATTTCATCACACTTCATGTTTTTTTAATATTAATTTATGTTTTATATGAAACGAAGATACCGTGACCGTACCATATTTGACGCGGTTAAGAAAATTCTAAATTCAAACACTTGTCAAATCGTCTAAATCTTTCCGATTTTGTTGAAATTTGAACATATGCTAGCTCAACTATTATAGAATTAGGGAAAAATCAGTAAAAAAATATTAAATGTTTTTTCTTCATGTTTGATTGACTTTTTGTGGAACACATTAGGTTCCTTAATTGACGCATCAATTCTTCAATGTGCCTAATTTGACGCAATATGTTCCTTATTTGACGCACTTACAAATAATTGCTAAAGTTCAAAAATATAAGAGTATCCAGTATTCAATAGTTCATCTAATTGAAAAAAAGCGCTTTAGAATGGACATAAAAGTTAGAACCTTTGGAAAAAGTTTTGAATGACGTCAACCGGTAGTAGGGGAATTAGGGGCATAATGGACACGTTAAGCAAATGTTCGTTTAAGACCATACAATGGCAATGTTTTTAATTTACGCCCGGCTAGTTTTCAAGTTGAAGTTAGTACGACGTGCTACATTTGTTCATAATGATAAAAAATCATATCATATGTCAGAAAAGCGAGATAGAAAATTTGGTTGAAAACAAGGCTGGTAAAAAGGTATCGGGGCGAAATGAACACCTGCATGAAATTTAATGATTCCAATATATTTAATGACTGTCAATCGTTCCGATATATAAAAAAGCTCTCCCTCAATCATTATAGCTAAAAAGAACCTTTCTGGGTTCATTACTTTGCTCAAAAATTAGATTCTTCCACGGCCTTGCTTATATGCCAATTTGAAACTGAAAAAAAAACTTTTTAGCCAAATTTTGAAGGAAAATGAGGGCAAAAATTAAATTTTATACCGTCAAACATTTCAAATGCATACAGATTTCATGCAGTGTATGAACTTTTGATGAAGTATGCATATTCTCAGATATTGAGGGGGTGTCCATTTCGCCCCGTATGTTCATTATGCCCCTAATCCCCCTACTTTTGCTATGCGTTTAGTTAGTGTGGAAAAAAAGCCGGCGATTGAGTTCAATCCATAGTTAAGCATTATTGTTTAGTTTAATGTATTTTCGTCGCGATATCAGACAAGGGAAAGGTTTGAAAACTACGCTGAAACGGGGAAGATAGTTGCTAAAATAAGGACAAATTGGACAAAAACTAGAACGAAAACAACCGGTTCCAAAAATGGCCGTTTGAGAATCTTCGTTACTTATAACACGTGAACTACGCCTACTTGTCCCATGTTCTATGTAACCCTTATGGACCGCGGGACAAATATGCATAGAACTAACGGCAGTATGGGCCTCGAAATAGATCGAGAACCATATATGGGGTCATCCATAAAGTACGTCATGTTATTAGGGGGAAGGAGGTGTTCTGCAAGATGTGACGAATCATACAAGTTTTTTTAAGGCTCCATATAAAAAGTGTGACGTAGGGCAGATGGGCGGGGTTTTTCTAAAAAAAATGTATTTTTTGTGACACGTATCTCATGGACACCCCCTATTGTATAAATTATACGAAACAAACCATTGAACCTACACCTCACCTGCTGACGCATTTATTGAAGCTTCCTTGAACCATTAGGGGACGTCCATAAACCGCGATAAATTGTTCAATTTTCAACCCCTCTCAACCTTGGGCACACTTATTTTATGAAAAGTGCGAATATTTTGTATGAATCGTTGCGTTTTCCCTGAACCTCCTCCTCTTCCTGAAAACGTGACGTAATCTATGGATGACCCTTTACATGTGATAACATAAACATTGGGTTGTTCTGCGGACGGATTTTTTGAATGCAATCACCATAAATATTTCTTTTCCTATTTTCGATTCAACAAAACATGCTAAACAAAATAGCAAATAATTAGGAGCATTGTGTGCCTAATTTGACGCACAAGATTTTGATACAAAAATATGTCTTAAACCTTAAAAATAGACAAATTTCGACGTCAATTTATGAATAAAAGAATATTACTGACTGTTGTTGATGATATTGCTGTAAAACAGCACAATATTTTCATGAAAAATGATTAACAATATTTAGCACATTCACTAAGGAATGAAAAAATTGACGCACTTGTCGGATGCATTTTCTAATAATTTATATTTTTTGCCTATTATTAATCAAAAATAATATTTTTTTGATTGAAATCTTACAATAACATGTAAATGAAGATTAAGGAATAAATTTTTGAATGCTATTCTGAACTAGAATTAATTTGTAATAAAAATAATTAGAAAATGCGTCAAGTTTGGACCTGCGTCAAATATGGTACGTTCACGGTATGACATTTTATTTCCAACTTGTATTGTTTTATCCCAATAAAACTTAACAAATGGAAAAGCCCTAATGATTGACTTTTTAAAGCAGAATAGTTTGATTTTCATTATGCGCTTTCGAAGTTCTGCTACAGTACTCAAGTTGCATACACTTGAGCACTCTTCATTTATTAATTATTATACACAAAACACTATTTTGTTCTCTAAATCATCTATTTTCGCTCACTAAAGTCACGGGGCACTTGTTCTTTTATCGGCAATGCAATTACTATTGTCGGCAACAAAATTGTTCTCTTCAGCAATCCAAAATTGTACAAAAACTACACGGAGAAAACGAAAAACACATACTTTTGAGTTATTTTTCTCTCCCTATTTCATTCGCTCTTTCTATTGTTGTCAGAGAGCGAAGAGCAAAACAACCTAAAAACCGAACCTTTGTGCGTTACCTCAAATTTGAGTAATTGACATAGTACTGGAAGTTGAGTTATTTGATCTGCCGGTTGAGTGAAAAGAACTTAGCCAGTAGGTATTTTTTCGAATGGCTGCAAATGAAAACCACTTCTACCCCATCAACTCAAAATTAGGTTAACGCACGAGCCCCCAGAATTGAGTGGAATGAACTCACTTTTGAGTACTTCATTTTCTCCGTGTAGGTTATGTATTAGTAACTCTTCGTATTCGTTGACAATGCCTGAAATTGAACGTCACTCATAATGTTCTACTCGTTGATAGGCCCAATGCAGAAAAATACAGACTACACTGAGAACAGCATTGCAGTTATAAATAGAATAGCTGAGAGCCATAAGGCAATCTGACGTTTAATCGCCTTTCTCTTTCCAGCATACGCAAGCTTGTGGATTGTTTTCATACGGAAACCGTTTCCGTATGAAAACAACAAACAAAAAATCCCATTTGATCGTGTTGCTGGAAAGAGAAGGGTGCGATAGCCTTATATTGAATACACAACGCCACTAAATTTGTGCAGACTAAGGCGCAAGACCGTTGCGGAGGGGGGAATGGTCGAACACGATTCTCTTGATTTGTTCTTATTGCGTATCAATTCTACTCGCGGCGATCTGGACTATAGAAATTCATATTGCGGCGCTTATATTAAATCCACATCCAGCGGCGGCAGTAACGTGCAGAAGATATGCGCGCAATTCAAACGCAACGTCAAAATTCAAGTAGGCTTGGATTTTTTTCGTTCTTCAAGGACGCAAATGTTTCAAATTTGCTAAATCTGAAACATTTGGTGATTTTCATTATCACTGCGACGGTATATCGACATTTTCAGATAATCGCATTACGTGGATTTATCTTGCAGAGCACAATACATTTTGCCTTAAGAAAGATGGAGCGATTATTGCAATACGAAAGTTTTATGTATCGTTTTAGCATCACCCCACATCAAGGCGTCGATAGACGAGGGAAGTGCGCACGAGTCTATCGATCGCAAGGTTCTTGGTTCGATTCCAGGTAACAGGCTTCAAATTTATCCCTCTCATTTACCATTATCACGTCTATCTTTTGATACTATCAAATGATACTATCACTATGGGTAGTGATAGGGATACTATCCCTTCTTGAAAAATGATTGATAGAAGATTGACTATATTATCTCTATCAATTGATAGACGGATGGAGATACTATCAGCATTTTTTCATCACTGATGGATCAAGCATATCTTTATCATCTATCTTTTGGGAAAAATATACTATTTGCAAAATTCTATAGCTATCCCTATAAAGAGGTTACGTTATATCGAGGTATGACTGTAACTACAATCCCTAGCTGTTGCTAGGGCATGGCCAGAACAAGTCTCGACTGTAGAAAGATGTATCGATCTTGTCTAGCAGCCCTAGTCAAGCTCGAACATTCTGGGACTGTTTGGATAGTAGACGAGAAGAAGGCACCCCTCATTGAATGGTACAGTCGGACTCGATTATCCGGAGACTCGATTATCCGAGATTCGATTATCCGTAATTTTAAACTCGTCCGGAATTAGTTTTTGATAGTCTTATTTTTCAGTTTTTATGCATAAATTTGAGTTAATTTATTATCGCAATATACAATATGAATGGTTTGACAGTTTTGGACGTAGGTAGGAGTATGAGATTTTTGTGTATGCTGGTCAAAAAAAATATTTTCTTATCAGGAGCCCTAATGTTCCTAGAAATAAGGCCAGAGGCCGCTATCTTGGATTTCAAAATGGCGTCGGATATCGATTTTCGTCATATCATCATCGTGCCCGTTCCGAACCCATATTGCATGGGTTTCCAAAAATTCTTACATTCCTGAAGCCGTCACCTTGGATTGCTTAATATGGAATTTAATTAATGTTTTATACCCATCGTCCAACAATTTTAATTATAATAATATTATCAATTGATAAAGATATAACCTCTATCATTGTTATTTGAGAGATGTTGTACTGGTAGTATCATCATGAGAATTTTTTGGGATAGGGATACTATCACTCTATCCTCTATCTCTGATAGAAAACATTCTCTCAGTGATACTATCAGGATAGACAAGAAGTGATGGTATCATAGACCAAGTTTTTCTAAATAAAAATAATTTTAAAATAGATATCGAGTTATGGAGAGAAATTTACCTCTCACGTGACATCGACTAGTGGAGATATCGAGTTATAGAAATATCGACTTATGGAGAGCATGATGTATGGAAATTTGAAGGGACCGAAACATCCATCGAGTTATAGAGTATATCGAGTTATAGAATATCGAGTTGTGGAGAGTCGACTGTATCTCAAATTTATGCATAAAATCTGAAGAACAAGAATATCAAAAAACATTTTCCGGATAATCGAGTCTAAAATTACGGATAATCGAATCCCAGATAATCGAGTCTTCGGATGTAATTCATTTTGCTTATAATTTTACTGCTCATACACCTAATCTGGCCAGGGTATTCCTAATATGGTCACTCTCATAAGAAATCAATTGGCCAATTTAGTAACCTAAGTTAAATGTATGGCCGAAACTGGCTATGATGGCCTATATTGACCAACAAGATTTCAATGCGAAAAAAAAGTTTCTAGTTAATTCCAATAATTTTCATAAAAATATGGATTGAAAGCTTTCATTTGACCTATTTGCAATACACACAGGACTTTCCGTTTACTTTTCAAAAACGTATTCCCTTGTGCTGGCCAAAACCGGTGCTTTTACCCTACAGACACTCTAGGACTTTATTGCATTAAAAATTCTTTCAATGCACACCCATAAGGATCCATCGATGCAAATCGATATGATGAAGGTCATCGGAACATGAACGATTCATCAACTGTAGCCGATTATGCCAAACTTGCTCTGGAATAAGGGATTTATAATGTTCGATATCTCCTCATTGATCATCTTTTTAATAAGGTTCAGGTATAAGATAGGGGAAGGCGGGGCAGTATGGTCATACGGGGTGAAATGGGCCACCTTCCATTTGAGCTTAAAAAACAGTTTTTGACCTCGATAACCTTAGGACCTCATAAAGTATGCTTCAATTAGCCACCACCGTGAAAATCACGCGAAAATATGATTTTGGCCTTCATATATCGATAAAAATCTGAACCGTTGATGCTACTACGAAAATCTTATAAGATTTTGGATGTAAAAATAAGCTTTGCATAAAGTTTTGTTTATTGTTTTCTATTTTTTTTCACAGCAGTTCGTTCTTCCATTATTTAATGGCATTATGCACACGAAATTGTATAGATTCTAAAATAAATTTTCAATAAAACATAATTTATATGAAACATCTAGGAACGGGGCAATATGGTCATAGCCGGTCAAAGCTATCTTATCACAAAAATAGATAATCAAAAATGGCATGTCAGTTTTGCAGTTTCATTGCAATATTGTCGTTGCACGTGATTTCAATTAAAACTAGAATTTTTAACTGGTTCAACTTATTTGAACGATAATGTTTGAAAACTGAAGCTCTTAGAACCATGATTTTTTGAACGGTCAGCAAAACATACCTTTTCATGATTCAAAACAGACTTTAACCCAGTTTTTGTACTTAACTCTATCATATATACTGCCTTTCTTCTAAAGTAAGCCTTACGAACGGTTTTCCATTTAAAATAATAGGACTTAGTATGATGGCTCATATTGCCCCGTAGGGGGGACCATTTCGCCCCGTATAGTGTAGAGTCACACACAAAACAGTGTTTTTCAAAAATGTTCCCAACAAAATTCTAAGTATTTTTTTTTACCAAAATACAATTGTGGTATGAAAGGAAATACTTCAAACTACAAATTAAGCTTATGAATCGATTAAATTGTTTTTGTTTCTATGCTTTTCAAGAACTTTTGCTTAGGTGGACCATACTGCCCCTATTGACCCTACAGGTGGACTTCTATATCTAGCATCGCTGCCAAGTGTTCTCATGTGAAATAGGGCAAGTGAAGCAGTAGTAGAACAACAAAACAAAGAAATACATTATCTCAACGCTCAACTAAAAGAGCTGCCTCTCCCCTAAGGGAGTGTTTTCTTTGGTTCTATCAAACTTGGATCGTCTCACTTTGTTTATAATAGTGAGGATCGATGAAGAGCACTCGTTCATTTTATTTGCTTGATCTCTTCTTGCACACGCTCGGTGTATTCTGGCTATTCATTTGAGTCAGTTTGGCTTTAGTTGTGTTACGTCCGGGGAAAACAGGATATGTGGCCGAGTAAAACATTCACACGCGGACGTAAACGGATATAAAAACATGCACATTTTATTTACAGGACTATTTACATAATTACACAATACTACACCATATTAAAATGTACTGCGGAGAGCGCGCGCGGGCAGCATCTTGCTGCTGTTGCAGTCGATGGCGTTCTGCTGTATTGTTTATTGGCGTCTGTCGTCTATCACTCATGATAGAGACGAGCTGGACAGCAGGTGGGGAAATTGGGACACAATGCACCTGCTAATCCGTTCGTTCACAACATCTCCCCCTGTAAGATGTGGAACGTATGGAATCAAGGTGTAATTCTTCGAAGCTACAAAGAAGTCCTTGATTGAGTGGTAATGACGAGAGCCTCGTTGTTGTTCCATCATTGAAAACTATCCGCGAAAGAAACGATGCAGCGCAGGATGCCGACTGTTTGAGGCAGTTGTCGAACTGCCTGTTGCTGCTGACCAAACAGGATGCATCCGATGACGCCTTGGTTCTTTCGGATCGAAACCGAGCTCATGCAGAAATGACGCTGGCAAGTTGACGTCTGGTTTCTGTCGGGTTGCGTGATCCGAACGGTGATAGTGGTGGACATGGTGGAAAAACGAGCACTTCGCTTGTGGACCGAATCATGTTGCTAGTGGAGGAATTGCTTAGCTGATGTCCGTCTCCTGACATGCTGGGATTGCGAGGTCCAAACGATGTAGATGGTGAAATCGATGAAAGATGGGCCATCTTGTTGATTGATGATATGGATGTAGAAAGGGAATGGCCATCTTGCGAATCGAACCAGACTATCGTGGGAGGACGCTGACTGTGCGTTCGGACTCCCACTGGGTTGCGAGATTCGGTAATGGCGCTGCGTGATGGGAACGAATGACCATCATTCCAAGCAAATCTGCTGAAGGAGGACATCCGTGATGTGCGACTCCTGTGGGATTTTGCAGTGCGAATGACGATTGCGCATTTTCGTCCATCTTCCCTCCCGCGTAGGATCTGCAGTGTCGGTCGTATGATGGAGCGTTTGTACAACCGAACTGATAAACCTCGTCGCCACTGTTACGACGCGTTAGTGGGAGGTGGCCGTGATATGGTGAATCATATCAATTAGATAAAAACGCGTTCGTAAGCGAACAAACAATTTTAATAAAAGGACTCGACTTAACGTGTTAAAAGTATACACTCGAATGAATGATAAGAGGCACAGTACAATAGAGCATGACAACTATGATTTGCGGTATCCGGTTTATGCTTCTGACGTCTATCGTGTGGCAGCATGTAGCTGTCACCGATGAGCCCAGCTGGAAAGCGATGGTGAATCTGTGCGCTGAGGCAGTGTTCCCAACGCTTCTGTTCCGTTGTCTCAACAAGTTGCTTTGGACATTTGTAAAAAAGACAAGTTTTTGATTGTTTCGCTGGCGAAATAAATTGAAGAATCGCCGAAAAAGTATTCTGCGATCATATTGCGTGCTTCTAGAGTGAAGATTGTTTCTTGCGGTCTGATTTTTTTTTTCAACTTTAGCCTTTATCTAGGGGGTGTTTCATAAGCCCAGGTAAAAGATACACCTTTGGATGAAATACAGTAGTTTCTCGGGTATAGGGTAAAGATGGGCGGGATGGTTCACATAAGGAAAAGTTTTCCTTTTATGGAGCAGTATCTAGAACGATTTCTTGAAAAAAAGGGGCAAAATAAGTCAACCTTTCCTAAATTCATTTTTTTTTTCTCCGATGGAATATGCTGCAAGTGACCAAATAGCACTTTAATTCGCCCTGCGTGCTAGTGTAGTGCTTTAATGGAGCTGGCATGCCCTATATTAGCCGTACAGTAGCTGTGATAAGTCACTTCGAAATTGTTTTATGCAGTAAACACTCCATAATTTAAGATAGTTGTGATTTATATGCTATCATTTTGCAACAAAGATATCTATCGACGCCAAACCAAAATGTATTCCTCAAGAATCTTCTGAAGAACAATACTCGACAGTTTTTATTTACAATATAGCCCTTTATAATGCGGTAAAATTAACAAATGTACATAGAATTCGCAAAATAATGAATGCTCTATATACGGTTCGAGTAGACTACAGTTTGAAATCGGTATATCTCAAATCCAGATAATTTGGAAACTCGGGGTCTTCAGTATTAGAAAGATAGCGTCTTCGGCAAAGTAGTTCAGTAGCTCAAGGGCTATCATTATTTATTCGGAGAAATATAATATAAATATAATATTTATTTATAATATAAATACGATATTTTGCCAACAGGCGGCGCTAGATAGTATGGAACTTTTGTTTTGCAGATACTGCAGGATCCTGACTTTTTAGACAGATGGCATCTTTGGCAACGTTATTCAGAAGTTCAGGGAGAGACTATCATTATTTTATTAAATCTCAAACTTCAAGGATTAAGCAAAGAAAGCATTTCGGCTACTGAACAACTCTGCCGAAGACGCCGTCTTTCCAAGTAATCAGGCACCTGCAAAACAAATGTTTTATGTTCACTAGCGCCGCCTGATGGCAAAATTTTAAATCAACTAGCTCGAACAATGATAGTCCTTGAATTACCGAACAGCTTTGCCGAAGACGCCATCTTTCTAAGTGGTCAGGATCCTGAGATCTGCAACACAAAATTTTCATGCACACTAGCGCGCCTTGTGGCAAACTCCCGAATCTCTTGCCTAAAATAATGATAGCCCTTGAGCTACTGAACAATTTTGTTGAAGATGTCATCTTTGAATGTGGTCAGACTCCTGGGATATTCGCAAAACCAAGGGTGTTGTACAAAGTACAACGCGCGACTACTCGCGTTACAAAAATTCGCGTGACAACCGAAAGGTTGAAAAGGATTTTTAACTCGATATCGACTCATGCTTTTCTCTTGAATTGCTCTCATTCTTTGGAACCTCTTTAATTCAATTAGACACTGAGATTGTATAAAATTTATGATTTTTCAGTTTGTAAACCAAAAAACTAATCATTTAAAATACTACACCTTGCTTTATTATTTTTTTATTACACTAATATCAAAGGTAAGATTTCGTAATATTGAATGACTTCAATTATTATTTCATCCAAAATCCGGGAAAATTATTGATAATTAGGTATATCAGGAGAAAAGTAAGTTGAAATACGGTGGCAACCCTGTCGTGAGTGCTTTAGACATAGGGATTGCCCATAAATTACGTAGCCTATTCCATTCGGACTCTGAGATCACTCCACACTAAACATTCTACATAAGCTACCATATATATTGTTTCGCTTACTTTAATTTCCATTATTGTTTGCACCAATTTCTTTTAGCTTCTTTCACTGATTTAGTTGCATTTTTGTTCATGGGGCGTTATTCCTTTTTGATTATTTTCGTATTTGTAGAATTTAAAGATGGGTTCATCGCATGAATCATCATTTTGTGTTCTATCTATTATTGCAGTGATTTGTCTTTTTTTTTGTTAAATTGTGGCCCATACTACTGCCTAACAGTTCTTAACCCATTGCTGATGCGTACTTTTTTTCGCGATGTTTCGGCATCGTACACTCGGTTTTCTAATTGTAGATAAAGTGCCCCGACGAAGACGGGCCCGGCGCCGACCTGGGTTGCGTACCTGGGCTACTTTGAAAGTAATTTGGAAGAGAAATACCGCATGGTAAAAGAAAGATTATATGAATGAAGAGGCTAGCAAAATGTCGCAATTATTTATGGGAACAGGTTATCGATTATCACACCTCTCCCATCTTGAAACAAATCATCGTAAAGGATTTCTTCTTTAAGTTTTTATTCTTCATAAAGGTAATGTACATAATAAATATAAACAATAATATACACTTTTTGGACTTTTCGTGAGAACCAAAACTACATTCTTTCATAACATGCAAAAATGAGAATATGTATGGTAGACTTTATTGTGTGTCTGATTTTAATATGGTAGCTAACATTTGTGCGCGCGACTTATAATTTTAATCGACTGTTTGACTCTTACGTAAAGTAGTTGACGATAGGTAGCAATTGAATAAAAAAGCTCTAAACATTAGTATTGGAGCTACAAATAATTCGAATAAATAAAGCAATTAGTTTCCTTAATCGTATCATTTCAATGCAATATCACATCCGAAAAAATACGTTAAAGTGAACGTCATAACATATTAAAAACATTTCAGAATAGAGAAGCATTTCAATTGTGTGATAATTTTGATGTTATCCACTTTATTCTATTCACAATAATGTCTGTAAAGCAAAATATACGAGTCTATTTTTAGCTGCAAGTCTTCAAGACTCTTCAAGAAATCCTTTTCTTGGGAATCGTTACGAGCATGGATAGTAAAATATCGTGTAAGTTTCGTTAATACTGTGCCAAACTTACGAATCCTAGGTTTTCAATAGTTTATTGTTTTTCGTTTCTCAATCATGAATAGTTATCGTTCATTCATAGTATCAAACCGTCAACTAATAAGTTTTATTTTTAGGAACAGATGACATTAAACAGGAAATCGAACCAGCTGAAACAAAAATGGAGGAAGATTTTGAAACTATGAGCAAAAAAATTAAAACTGAGCTATCCGATGAGCTGGACAGCGGCTTAGACATTAAACCAGAATCTATAGACATTAAAAATGTCAATGATGTCCCCTATGTCAGTGAGATCAAATCCGAACCCAACGGAGAGTTGCCGTGTGAGATCAAGTCTGAACCAAACGATGATATGACCGGAGAGATCAAATCCGAACCCAATGAGGAATTCCCGTGTCAGATCAAGAAGGAACCTAACGAGAAACAAAAGTTGTCTATGGAACAGCTTATGGCACAACGGGCCAGGTTTCGCCGAAAGCGAACTCCTTACAATCGTCATCAGTTACTAGAACTAGAGAAACATTTTGCAGAGCAACAGTTTGTCAACTTCAAACAACGTGTCGCAATAGCAGAAGGTCTTGAGCTGACTGAAAGACAGGTACGAACAGTGGTTTATCTACTAGGTTTCAGTAATAACGTTTTTCTCACATCTCTAGGTTAAAGTGTGGTTCCAGAACAGAAGGGCAAAGGACAAACGAATAGAAGCCGGCCTCGCATCGCCATGGACTCAATCAAGATGGGCTACTGGGGCTGCTGGTAATATCATTCCTAGTTTTCGTAAATCGATTGATAAATCAAATGCAAAAACCTCAGTAGAAAGTGTGGAGATAAAGAAAGAAGAAGGCGAAGAAATAAAGAAGGAAGATGCGGGTAAGTGTCTATTAATCTACATACTATTACATGTTGTACCAAATCATTTTTTACTGTTTTAGATGCCGACGTAGTCATTGTAGACAAGTCTAACAGGCCAGAAAAAATGCGTCAAAAACGTACTAATTTTACAACCGAGCAGCTTGAACTACTGGAAAAAGAATTCACGGAAAAAAAGTACCTCAACTTCCTCGAGCGGTGTCAACTGGCTTCTGAGCTGAAGCTCAGTGAACAACAGGTTAGTATAATTTATAATAGATGTGGTAGATGTTTATAACAATGTTCTTTGGATAGTATTATGATAAGTTGGAATTAGCCTCCGTGCCCTCACATTTCAGGGGCCTCCACAAATCTTGGCAAACATATTTGAAGTTAAACTTTTACGAAAAATTGCTTCATAAGGTTTGGAAGATTCAAGGTGTTTTCATAAATCCGGAATATTGGACAATATTTATGCAAATAAAATTACTAAAACAAAGCATTAGAGCATTCAGAATGGGATTTTGTTGACATCACGAGAAACAAGAAGACTAAGAAAGATTCAAAAACTATTTGGATAAACAAGTAGACTGCCATTCTTTTGCTTAAGGTGAAGATAAATCGAAGCCAAACCTCAAATTTTCAAGAGCACGAATCTGGAGAACCGAACACCCGTTTGAGCTAAAAACCTAATCGATTGGTCACCACCAGCGAGTGACCAATCGATTAAGTTTTCAGCTTAAACGAATGTTTGGTTCTCCAGATCCGTGCTCTTGAAGATTTGAGGTTTGGCTTCGATTTATCTTCACCTTAAATTCCTAACGATTTTCTTATGTGAATTTTCCAACTGTAACGAAAGCTTGCTTAAGTTTAAGACTAGGTTCGAATAACCAAACAGGAAACAGAAAAACAAAACGTAACTAATAGGAACTAGATAAGAGTTTGATTCTTCTTCATAGAGTCAGTCCAGACATTTGTCTTTTTCATAATCCCCCATTATATTGCGAGAGTACTACTGGTCGGATAACTGTATGTATTTTTTCATGACTGTCTCTAGGAATTTCGTGAGAATTTAGGTTCTTTCCCAAAATAGCTTCACTTCTTCTTTCTGGCGTTACGTCCCCACTGGGACAGAGCCTGCTTCTCAGATAAGTGTTCTTATGAGCACTTCCACAGTTATTAACTGAGAGCTTACTATGCCAATGACTATTTTTTGCATGTGTATTTTGTGTGGCAGGTACGATGATACTCTATGCCCTGGGAAGTCGAGAAAATTTCCAACCCGAAAAGATCCTCGACCGGTGAAATTCGAACCCACGACCCTCAGCTTGGTCTTGCTGAATAGCCGCGCGTTTACCGCTATGGCTATCCGGGCCCCTCAAAATAGCTCCAGCAGTTCATTAAGAGATTATTTCCCGTTCCATTCCTCAAAGAATTTTACTAACGGATTATTCCAAGAATTTTTTTTGCGAAAATCTCAAGAATATACTTTTGGGAACTTGTAACAGTGTGTTTGTTTGACAAATTGAGACATGAATTTGCGAAAAAATACGCGTTCTAGTGAGACTGGAACTCACGACTCCGCGTACGCTAGATTGGCGCTTTAACCAACTAACCTACAGAACACCTTATGATTCTGCGGAATAGAGAGCCTAACTGAATCCGAGTATTAACTATTAACACGTCTGTTTTTCGCAAATCCATGTCTTTTTCGGACTTAGATGTTCAAGGAAGTCCAAAATCTTCCGGTGATTCTTCCATCGAATTCCTTAGTATATCCTCCAAGATTTACGTTTAGAACTGGAGTAACAACTGGAGATTTTGGTTGATGGAACAGTGAAAAACTATCTGGAGGAACTCCTAATATAGTCTTCGTAAAAAATCGGGGTAATTCCTGAGGATATTACTGGAGGTAGTTTCATTGGAACTGGGGACGGAGGTGGTGTAGTGGTCAGAACACACGCCTCTTCGAGAACCTGGGATCGAATCCCATCCCCAAGATAATCATTCGTTGGATGGATTTCTGAGAGGATTGGTGTAGAATCTCTTAGTATTCCAGATAGACATATCTAGACGAATACTTTATCTTTTCTCGATAGTGACAAAGTAATACGACATGCACTAAACAAAGGACACGAAATATACTACAATAGATCAAATATTGGTCGCAGTGGTTTATGTTTTGAACAGAAAAAAAAAACATATCTGAACAAATCACTAGAAGATTTCTTGAAGTTTATCCTCGAGACATGTGAGACGAAATTCTCGAAGAACCTTGGTGAAAATTTCAAAATTGGCACATATCTCGCGAAGAAAGCATCCAACACCAGTGTACTTTTTATTTTGGCTTTGTGCACTAGCAGAAAGCTTAAAATAAGAGGATCAGAAACGTTTGCCAGTTATTCCTCCAGTTTAGTACCATTGGAAACGTGAGCAAGGGCACAAGTCGGCCATTTTGCCGGCCATCTTTGGATTCCGAGATGTTTCACCTTAAGGTGAAGGTGAATCGAAGCCAAAGTTCAAATTTTGAAGAGCACGGAGAACCAAACATCCGTTTGAGCTGAAAACCTAATCGGTTGGTCACCAGCTAGCGACCAATCGATTAAGTTTTCAGCTTGAACGGATGTTCGGTTCTCCAGATCCGTGCTCTGGAAAATTCCAACTTTGGCTTCGATTCATCTTCACCTTAAGCTCTGGAGATCTAATCCGATATTTCTAAAATTGGTTCACTAAATAGTTTGAACTATAAGTAGTGGTTAAAATGATTTTAACAAAAAAAAACTAGTTGTGTTATAAATTTTGTCAGTGATGACCCGGATGTCAGTAGGGTGCAGAACCACTTGAGCACTTCCATGATTCACTTTGGCATGGGTTTTTTTTCGGCCAAATTGTCTGAAACTTTGCAGAGACAAGTGTATTAGTACGACACATATTGAGGCCAAATATAAGCTCTGTAGCTTTCAAAAAAACCCACTGCCGAAGTGAATCAAAAGTGCCAAGAATAAGATCCGACTCCCTAATAGTTATATTCAGTCCAATTCTAAAGTTTCTTTACAAATAAAACATCATATTTCTTTTAGATTTGTGAACTAAGTTTTAAAAAAAATCTAATAATTTTGTTTAGAAAAGTGTTTATTAATGTTATTTTTCTAGATAAATAAAAATTGAATGGTGTTTGTATGTCACGAAATGACTTACGAACGGGTCAACGGATTTGGCTGATTCTTACTCCGCTTTGTTCGTCATAGGCCAGGAGAAGTGGATGAACTTGTCATTCATTTTTCTGTCAATTCTCATACAAAATCTACTTTTTCTCTGACATAAATTCACTTTAGGTGAACCACTTCCCCTGGCCTATGGGATCCGGCGTGTATGTGTGTATAAAAATACCAGGATATTTAAGATATTTACCACGAAAGTCGGGGAAAACGAGAATGAAGGAACTGTCATTTTGCAAGGGCAATTCAAATGGTTTTTTCACAGCGTACTTGATGGCAAGACAAAGTTTACCGGGACCACTAGTATGTTGCTACAAATACCATTAGTGCACCAGATTCCGCTCATTTAAGGGAAGTTACGTGTTGAAATGCTTATTATAACATAACTATTGTGTCGATCAATACTATTTTTATGTCACAATGTAGCTCCAAGTATATGTAATCAGCGGCAAAATCATAAGAATTTGAGAAACATTCATAAAAAATATATAATTGCATTTGTTACTGCATTTAAGTATGCTTGATTTCGTGACGAACTTACTAAAACGCAGTATTTCGAATTTCGTCATTTATACTGATATTTTTTATGGTCAAACAATAGCAACTACTGCAATAAAAAAGGCTGTACTAAAATCGGCATTTCTTCAAAAAAAAAAAGTTTTTTGTATAAGCGGTTATTGAAACGTACAGTAATACCTAGTTAGTGATCCAATAACCGCTCACGAGGTCTACTGTTTTCAATATAAAGAATATTATTATTTTATCAAACGAAAATAATGTCAGAAGACTCCATTTGATAGCTGTTAATATTGCTAGAATACCGTGACATGCTCTATTACCGTGAGGTTAAAAAACTCAAGTTTCAATCGATCAGATAAAAGTAACGTATGATTATTTTCAAGTCTTTCATGTTTTATATAGTAGACCGTTTTATATACTTTGCATTAAAAATATGATTTGAACCATTTTGAAAATTTTAACCATAGTTACAGTTGATGGTGTGAAACATACCAGTGTTTCAAATACCGTGCATCTGACCCCTACTGCCGGGTCACATTTTGAAACATCTCTCAATTGAACGAACGAAGCGCATCAAAAATAAAACTTTTATATCAAACAACGTAGGGTAACCAATATATTTTGGACCCCCTTGGCCATTTTCCTGCAAATTTCCCAGTTTAAATCGAAAGACCAACTAAATAGGCATGCCATTTGGAAAGATAGGACTATTGCGCACTTGCATCAACCGTTTGTACAAAGAAAATGTGTTTATTTTATCTGAAATTGATTTAATTTAATCGGTGCATCCATGCAACCGTTACAACACGTTACACACATAAATAGAAGCCGTCAGAAATCTTTCAAATGTAAACAAAAACTTTTTTCGAATTTCTGGACAAAAAGCGTAGAATTTGTTCGGTTTTCCATTGTCGATCGATTGATTAGACTATGGGCAAGCATATTATACATCCAGTGTCATGGACTTTGTCGCCAAACGATAAAAAACTGCCGGGGGTCCAAAATATATGCCATGAGGGTCCAAAATGTATTGGTGTGTCCAAAATAATGAAAAACAACGCATCACAATTCAATTATTTTCGACTTTTCTGGATCCTACATGACCGTTTTCGCATTTTTATCTCGTAGAGGTAGTTTTTCTCTACATTTTGACATGTTCTTTGACTTGGGTACGCTGTGCAATTGATTATTTGGGACACAAAACTAAAATCACTTCCTTAGGGGGTCCAAAATACGACCGTTACCCTATTGAGGTTTGCATGATTGATTCGAGAAATAAAATATATATTTCACTTCGCTATTTTGGAATTATAACTGAAACACGGTATTTGGAACGACTGTACCCCGTTTGACATAAAGTCGTTTGGCATAAGGTCGTTTGGCATAAAGCCGTTTGGCATAAAGTCGTTTGGCATAATGGTCATTTGGCATAATGGCTTGATTGACTTAAAATAAATATCGGCTTTTTTAAGCTTTTACCGAGATCAACAACATCGAGCCCATAGCAAAAAAATTGGTAGGTTCTAAACAAGCGTGTGTTCGTTCAGAGATTTTCCAAAAATGGTTAACATTTAGCATTACTAAACAATAAAATTTAAAACAGTATAAATATAAAAAACAGCCTATTTTTAAAAGAAGGCAAAATTTATAATTAAATCAATAGAAAAATGGATGGCAAAAAATTTTGCGGCATAATAAAACGAAAAGACATAAAAAAGTGCGTTCATAATCATCGAAGTGATTGTGCTACTTTTCCCCGACAAGTGGTGCCGAGAAAAAACAATAAACAGTCAAAAGAAGGAAGTATTCTGTCATTCTCGACTATACACATGTTGACAAAAATGCTGAGGACGGTAAAACTCGAAAGAACCGCCAATTAAATAAAAAAGAGTGCATATTAGATGGTCCGTTCGTTCACCATTCTGAAATGTATAAAGTTACGACATTTATGAGTGCTAAAACTTTTCGGGGAAGTGGGCTAGCCGGGGATATTCGGGGAAGCGACATTCGGGGAACCGACATTCTGGAAAAAGTAGCACAACCCTTCGAAGTAACTGCAGTAATCGATTTCTCTATTCGCTGATAATTTGAGCAGATCAGTGTTATCGATTGCCGCCTTTTAGTCAGTTGGAAACAAAAATACTAAAAAAAATGTAGCTCCAAAGAACAGCCTATGCATAAAAGAAGGAGAAATTTATTGAAATTTTAAATCAACAGTTTTCATACCTATAATTATGGTTACATCATATCTAGAAAAAAAAAATAACAATAAAAAGAAGGGTAAATTTTGTGCTAAATATATAAAAATCTTCAATGCAAAAAACTGTTCCAATAGCGAAACTCAAAAGAAGAATCAATATTTGAAAGAAGGGTAATTTCTGGATAAAAAATGAAATACTATTACTTGTATTTCCTAATATGCTTAAATTTATTCAAGAGCGAATGATTGTTGAATAGAGTGTCATTTTGTATCAATCGACTCCAAAACAAGGCTGATGTCTCTAGAATGATTCAATAGAAACGTAAAAAAGAAAAATTGAGAAATTCTTAGTTTCAGACTAATTATGCCAAACGATAATGGTCGCCAAACGACTTTATGCCAAATGACCATTATGCCAAACGACTTTATGCCAAACGGCTTTATGCCAAATGACTTACCACCATTTGGAACACATAAGCAACCGTGCCCTAATACCGTGTGTTTACACCAGGCGATTACATTCTAACATTATTTTTGTTTGTTTGTGTGTGCAACTTTAGTTCAAGTTTGACGTGGCTTTCTAAATACTACTTATTGTGCTAAGGTTTGTTACAATAATTTAGAAAAATAAATAATATAATATGCTAGAAATCTACATAATTCCCAAATACACTGTATTAGGCAACACACGGAATTAGAGCAGGTCACGGTATATCCGTGCGAAAAATGTTGGTTTTTAACACTAGTGAGTGGAAATATGCGGCATAAGCGGATACTGGTGCAACGTCGATTTGAATACGTTATCCTTTGAGACAATTTCAGTTGCCAATTTACTATAACTTAAAAAACTGAATGGTCATCAAATTGACATTGTTTGTCCAAGTTTTGTTTATCGTGATTATTAAATGGGTATTTTAAGAAGCACCAACAAATAGAGAGAATAAGTTTAATGTGTAATCAACTTGTCTTCAGATTATTAGAGTATGCTCTATTGAATTCTCCAAATTTTATGAATCGTTCTTTTCTCACATTTTCGCCCCCTTTTAGTTTTTTCGCTTCCCGAATTCCATTTTACAAATTTTTACCCCCCTGAAAACCGCTCCCAGGGGGCGAATACGCCCACTTTGGGAATCATTGCTCTAGATGGTCTCGATGGTCTTTAGTTTAAAACAGAGACTTCCCTGGGCATAGAGTATCTTTGTACCTGCCACACGATATACGAATGCGAAAATGGTAACATTGGCAAAGAAAGCTCTCAGTTAATAACTGTGGAAGCGCACATTGAATACTATGCTGAAAAGCAGGCTCTGTGGCTCTGTCACTGTGAGGACGTAATGCCAAGAAAAGAAGAATAAGCATAATATGCGTTAAGTTGACAGTAAGAAGGAAATCTTCAAATGAATTTTGTCCTTGACGAATAAGCATTGAATTTACCTGTAAAGATATAAAATCCACAAAAATATATAAAACATTAAAGAAAACATTACATTCATTTATTTAAATTTACGTTCATTAGGAATTTAAAGCATTTTAAATGTCCTTTTATTTCTGGAAAAATGGCTCCCCTGTCCGAGTGCTTTATTTGTATGACATAACTATACACTTCATAGCTTCTCTTCTAGTCACGTTCTAGTCTACAAGAGGTTTTGGGGTATGCGATAAAGGCAAAAGTACTTTGACCGCGGTTTTATAGGCGTTTATTTATAGCACCCCAGAAGTAAATCGTAAAACTAAAATTGTTACTTGGGATATGACATCGAATATCTCCTCAATAGCAAAACATACAATCATAGCTCTATTTATCATTGGTCTGTTATGCTTGAAAGTCATGTAATATCTAATCAATAACAAAATATACCATCATAGTAAAATGTGTTGAAAATGTGTTGTTCGTGCTAAAATACTAAAAAAAATGTTTGGCCATGATAGCTCATTCTACTATTCGTATGATATTCATTCAAAATACCTATAAGAAGCAAATTTTTTTTGCGGTAAGGCAAAACGTTTATTTTTCAATCATGCTTAATTTAGATATTCGAATCAAAGAACTACATTTACCATTATTTTGATCTACTCGTTAATAGCTTATTTTGTTTTTAATATCTAAATAATAACATATTGTGTTATTTACTGTGGCCTACTATAATATTTGTGTTATTATTATCTCATTATAATGGCAATGGCAAAATATGATATTATTGAGTTTTTGTGCCATACAAACTTAGTTATTTTAACTCCTATTTCAAACAACAAATAACAAATTTTGACATTCAAACATTCTATTTTAAAGGTAAATTTTGTTATTCGTTTGCAATTCTCCTCTACCCAGGCAGAGGCGATGAAATTTTGAAAATTTCTTGCAGACAACGATTTTTTAACCGTATTTTTTTAAGCAGATACGCGCAGGATGTTTCAATTTCGTAAAGATATTGCGGGGAAATTTAAAAATTTGGATAGGCTCGCGGAAATAACGCGCAGCGAGCTATCTCCGCACAGAACAAAAGTAACACAGTGTGCGTTGAATTCTGGTTCATTAAAATATCATCCCAACACTACGCATCTACATGTCACACCTGAGATTGATCATGTTCTTGGTAAAAAAAATCATTTCATTCAATTTTCGTTTTCAGTGATTTTTAATGCTTATCAGCTGGAACGCATATGGTTTCGGGAAAAAAAGATCCGTGACGGCTAGTAGTTTATGGCAGAGTCTATGAATGGACATTCATAGACTCTGGTTTATGGGATTTCGACTTATTAATTTGAACACGACAGTAGAAGCCTTTTACCTTCCAAAAACTCTATGAAATGAAAGCAACGGACGACCATGGTGGCTATCAATATAATTATGAAGGGATGTAATGCCATAGGCAGAGATCTGTAAAAGTAGTTAAACAACCGTGCCACCTTTCGTAGCTAGTTTGCCAGTATATAAAGTGTATCATCATACATCGGAGCGCTGTAGTTGAAAGGACATGAAATATGTAATTATTTTTTGGCCCGAATAGTACCTTTTTGTATCAAAAGAACTATGAATAGTAGAAGAAGATATGAACATATCTTATATTGAGAAAATTGGGAAACGTCAAACCATTCCAAACCGGCACCTAACGACGCGCATCGCTGACTTTGATTGGAAGCCTGGAAAATTTACCAGTCGAAGTCGTTCGATTTTCCAGGAATCAAAATTTTTCTTGCAACGCGTAATAGTAGTTTTTATTTCGCGCCATAATGATACACCAAACTGATTTGAAATCATATCACTTTTCTCTTTTTTCTGTACAGGTACAAGTATGGTTCCAAAACCGGCGATCGAGGTGGAAAAAGCTGACCTCTGAAGCTGACAGTCCCGAAAGTAACAAGTACGTAAGCCTCCGTGGATCGTATGATAATGCGCCAGTCAAAATTAAAGATGAGCCCGAGTGGGATGAAAACGAACCCTTGGATTATTCTGGCTTGCAACCGATCAGTAACAATTCTCCAGTACTGCACCAACTGAAAGCAGATCCTAGCCAGATTATAGATCAGCCGGTTATCGAAAGATCAGAACTTGAAATGATAAGTGATGCTATTCGGCGCCTTATCCGGTGCTGATGAATGATCTTCATCGTAGTGAGAACGAGTATAATAATAGTGTTCCGCCGCTTGGACGGTAAAGTTAGAGCCAACTTCGCCGTTAGATAAGTCTCCCGAGTATCCTCCATTTTATTCGCGGCAGATCAGCCGTTGATCCTGATATTATGGACCTATCGATTTCTACAAGAACGGCACCATTGAAACAAACAGAAACACATCAGCGCTCACCTAACAGCGTTCCCAATATGGTACAAGAGAATGATATAAAAATCGAAAACAATTCGATTGACCATAAAATTACAGAAGAAACAGAAGAAATGGATACAACAGATACTACGAATTGTGCAGAACCTGAAACTAAATTCAAGCTGATGAAACTAAGCAAATTGTGGATGATTTGCTAAACGATACTAAATGTGAGAAAGAAAAGATCTCATCTGTCGACAGTCCTGATACATCACAAGTTGCCATGAAAATTGAAAACGGTACAGCTGTTACTTTCAAGGAAATATGTGCTCCCGAAATCGCTGCAGACTGTACTATGTCTGAGCCAATGGACAGCCAATCTCAAGAGCCCATGGACACCGAGAAGTCTTCAAATAATATGGATGGAGACATTAGTGCATCTGTTATCGATTCTGCTGCAACGCAATCCGTTCCAATAAAAGTCGAAAAAGAACTTACTGATGCTGTTAGTGAAAGTTCTACGGGTACAACTGATCAAGAACCCATGGATATTCAAAATGATCTGCGTAATAATGTTGAAGTCGATGAAAAACTATCAACAGGTTCGTCACTTTATAAACTAATTGAAGATGTCGAAAAACTTCAAGACGGTAGATGTAGTCCAACGTCAAACATAGGAACTGAGACTAAAACTAAGGAAATTGAACCTACGAATACTGCAGGAAGTATAACATCTGAAGTAGATAAATTAAATGATTCCTGTACTGAACTAGATACTGAAACCAAAATGGCAAGTAAAGATATCCGTGATGAATCACTAGACAAAGAACAAGAATCATTGGATAAAAAACAAGAAAGTAGCAATTGTAATTCGACATCTGATAAAACCGTTCCTACGGCAAACGATCTCAAAAGCATAGACGAGAAATCAACCACAGAAGATAAAATAAGTCCTGGCGATGATTTACTCATCAGTTCAGCTGTGCAGTGTTCTGATAATGCTGACTTAGTGTCTGTTCCGGTAACAGCCGATGATTCCCAAAAGAAACAAGTGATATGCAACAAAAACTGGATAATGGGGTTCAAGACTGCTTGCCAGACACTAATTCCGGTACTGCAGACAAAGAGCTTGTATCTACCACAGAAGTATCACAATCAGATGTAAGCGAACAAACGAAATCTATCACAGCAGAAGCCAAAGCTGTCTTGGCGATAGCAAATTCAAACGATAACAACACCGCGAAAATAGAGTCCACTGAAGAGAAAGCAGCAGCAGTTCCGATAGAAGAACCAATGATCAAAGCTGAAATATAATGAAAGCGACTGAATGATTCGAAAGACTACTCGGTGTTTGCAAAAACGCAATAGCAAACTTAAGGAAGAAGAGGAAGATACGTTTTATGTGATTAGATTTTTTATTTTACTAGTTTTATTTCAGTATTTATAACATAAAATATTTCCTTATATTTTTGGAAATCGTGTTTACAAAATCGATCGGTTTTTTTTTCTAACGAAATAAGTTTAACGCTTGGGAAGCTCAAGCATTTGGTTATATTAGTTTCTCGTTCACTCTAATACGAGCAACGAGCATTCATGTGCAACATTTCTCATCGCGTAATTAGTGTTTCGTTTGAAAACTAATGACTTTTAAAGCAAAATAAAAGAAATTATGCAAGTGGTTTTAAATCGTTTAGTAAAATATTGGAATCGAAATTTAATTTTTGGAAAATTATTCTCTATCGCTTACAGCAGTCCACAGAACCAGTACGAAATTAGTGTAAATGTTCAATTAAGATTCGAGAGCCACTTAATATATAATCATCACATTAGAAATGTTCGTAGTTATAAGTTTTGATGTTCGTCGGAACTGATACATCACGATTCACGTAAATAAAAAAATAAAACATACGATTATAACGAAATCGAGTATTGTTCGTCCATATAGAGAAAATATCACCTTTCGCATTTTTTTATTAAACGGTGCGGCATTTAGGGGGAGATCCCCAGTGCCGGACAGCACCTAATACCGGTTTTTGATAGGCCATCTTGCAAACTAAGGAAAACTCAATTATTCTTGTAAATGTAGCAAATACATTGAATTGGTAATTATAAACTATTCCTATAGTGTACACATTCAATGATGTTCAAATTACAGAATTAGAGGCATTTCCAGATCGTGTCCCGGTATTGGGTGTCCTCCTTTCATGATCAATCAATTTGTTACTGAAATTCATTATCAAAATGCAATGTCAAAATTCATATTTAATATTTTCAAATTTATTTTTGTACACTATAAAAATGATAAATATTTATCGTAAATGAGTAACACGAGCCCATAAAATCAATATTTTTAGAAATTATGAATTTAAAGGCTTAAGTGTCCGGTACTGGGGAATCCCCCTAACTCAATTTTAAAACCGTGACCTGCTCTAATTCCGTGAGGTTGGATTCCAACGTCCTTCATTACCTGTGCTCTCAGCGCCATTCATATGCTCTTCGAAGTGCTGCTTCCACTTTTCGATCACCTCACGCTCGTCCGTCAAGATGCTGCCATCCCTTATTCCTGCACATCTTGGCTCGCGTTGAGCTTCTGATAGAACTTACATGTTTCTTGAGACCACCACAGCTGTTCCGTCTCGTCGCACTCCGTCGCCTCCAGGCGGCATTTTTTCTTCGAAAAAAGCGGGTCTGCTGTTGCTGTTTTCGTCTATAACGTTCCACGTTCTCCCGGGTCCCTCGCTGCAGCATGACCGCCCGCGCTGCATTGTTCTCCTTTAGAATCTGCCTACATTCTTCGTCGAGTCAATCGTTCCGTCGACTCCGTCCCACGTACCCGACGTTGCTCTCAGCTGCATCGTTGATGACTGCCTTCACTGTTCTCCAACAGTCCTTCATCCAGCTTCCGGTAATGCCAGCCTCGAGGTGTTGCGTGTATGCAGACATCCGGTTGCTTAAGCTGCCTCTATGTCATACTGGGGCGGCCGTCGGGTACCGTACGTTGTTGACGATGGATAGTCTTAGGCGCAGTTTAATCATCTACAGATAGTGCAGTGGTCAGAGTCGATGTTAGCGCCCCGTTAGGTCCTGACGTCGATAATATCGAGAGGTGCCAGAACGAGATCGATATGTTATTCTGTCTGCTGTGGTGATTTTCAGGTGTATCGATATGGAATGCTGTGTTGGTAGTAGGTGCTACGAATGGCCATATTCTTGGAGGCGGCGAAATCAAATTAGTCGCATGCCGTTTTCGTTCGTCAGCCGGTGGGCGCTGAACTTTCCAATAAGTAGTCAGTCTGAACTCCTCCTCCTGGCCAACCTTAGCGTTTAGATCTACGTCGTAGCTTGAGCAGCTGTCCTAGTCGTGTTCGAGCTATGCGTAAAAATCGTCTTTATCATCATAAGTGCTTCCGGAGTGAGGGCTGTGCACGTTCATTATGCTGAAGTCGAAGAACTAGCCATGGATCCTCAGCTTGCACATTCTCTCATTGATCAGCACCACCCGATCACGCGCCTCTGCATATCTCCCAGCAGCGAGCTGTTTCCAGCTCGTGTGTGTTGCCGCAGCTCTGGTAAATGGTATGGTTACCACTAAACGTTCGCACCATTGATCCCTTCTAACACACTTCCTACAAAGTTACGATGCCGATAGGTACGCGGGTCCTTCAGCACGTCGACGAGTATGCGTGTGCTCCGATGAAGATGAGAGATTTACAGTTCCACGTATCGAGCTTATAATCGCTAGTCCCTTTACGTCGCTGTGGTCTTCGCCGATTGTCCCGGCTCGTATTCTCTCGTTAAATTGTTCGTTGCTTGATTTTTTACGACTGGCTTGCAGGGCCTAGCACCAATCCATAGATTTCCGGAGGACCATTCCCCCCAAATGATTGGAGGTCCATAATGCACAGTTTAACCTAGAGTTCTTCTCTGGCACTCGTACGATGATCAGCCGCCCCCTGGCATGAGGAACAGATGATGTTCTGAGCCGCTCCTAACAATGGAGTAAAGACACTCCAAGTTGGCAGAAGCAAACCCCCTTCCCTGTACACGCCAAAGTTCCCACCGAGTTGGTCACCCCGATCTTCCCTAAGGTTATCGCACCAGCCAGTACCGCGAGGAGCTAGAGATAGGAGTTGCTGGCAGGAGGCTAAGGACCACACAGAGGGGTCTATTTTATTCCTTCACGCGAAGTACCAATGCAATGGTACGTCATGCCCAGCATTTACCAACCTTTTTGCAACATATTCCATATATTTAGAAAAATGGAAAGATCAAAAATTGTTGAAATGATCCTTTTTCTTTAAGTATGCTAGGACTCCGATATGTCATAGGATCCAACCTCAGTCATTTTTTGTTGATTGAATTCATTCCAGATACCGTTTTGATTCATATTACGGACAGTTTCAAATAACGGACACTCTACTTTGTATGGGTACAGGTAACAGACGTTGAAGTCCGATTGTAAAACTGTGTAATAGATACAATCAATGGTCATTTTGAATGGAAACACAAGTAGCAACATCGTGGTGGCGCTGTCATCGCTAAGTTCCCATGACGATGTCAGTGGTGAATATGAAATATTTCAAGATACTGATATTCACCACTTATTGACGCAATTCGCTGTGTGGCGGTGCTAGTGACTGCAAGGAGTTTTAATTTGAATATTTACACAGTTTTCAGACAATTTTTGTTCTAGCATATACATCTGTTATCTGTGGTATGGGAATCATTTCACACGAAATGTTTCAATTCTTGCCGTTCAAAAGTTCTAAATTTCGATGTTCGTTTTAGTAAGCTTTTTCAATTAATATCTTCCAAAATTTGTAATGCCCAACTACCTTAGATGTTTCTTTAGTGGTTTGACGATTTCAATTGATGATTTGACTGTTTCATTATTGATTATCATGAGCTGGCCGGAATTCGAATCAAAATGTCCGGAATATGAGGCAAAAGTGAGGAAGCGCCCGGAATAAGGATCACAAAAAGGCCACACATTTTGATTTATATAAAATTATTCAAGTTACGGAAGCGTATTCTTGGCCCACCAATCGAAAGTTAAGGGCTTCCGGCGCTCGGTAACGCTAAGAAATCATACATAATGATTTATTTTGTATGCTCTAGGCGGGGTTACTTCCCTGAGGCCTTAAATGTCCGTAATATGAATCAAAACGGTATTCCAAATATTCCATTGCAAATAAATACTTAAAAATAAGAAAGGGTTTTTTATTTTTTTGAAAAAATGTTTGAAGTTCGTCTAAGTAAAATTCTTATTTTAATGATTTTTCCATTCAAAAATTCATAGAATTTTTCCTGTAGCGATTCTTGAAGGTGGAATTTAATATTTTGAAAAATCTGTCGATGAATTGCTTATAAAATTGTGGATTTTGATAGAATTCCAGTAAACTGCCAGTAAACCTTGTCTGTGTTATGAGCACAAATATACTGTGCTTCAAACCAGCGAAAACTGGGTCCACAAGGTTACCTAAATAGAAGCTTCCCTTACGAAAGTAAGGTTCTTGAACTAGCGCCACTTGGGCAGTACCATTTTGCATGAGTCTGCAAAGATTGATTGTTGCTGTTCTTTTATGCTGAAGATTGATCTGAGCTATGCTAACCGTAGCCACTACCCAAACTAGGCAGGATTAAGCTTTTTGCAATCTCAGCAAAAAAAAAGACCAGCAACGAAAAAACCAGATCGGTATCTATTGAAAGTCGCCAGAGGCGAAAGAGCACAGAATACACTATGTAAAACGCATGATGCGAATCCATATAGGTGATAATTTAAAATAAATAACAACATATTAATAATCCCACCCTTATTAAGCCTCAGGATAGAGACTGAAGAAGGGCAGCCGATTATCTCGAAGAAACACAAGGTCACCTGCACCATTGCCCCGGGTAGCTCAGGAAGGGCTCAATACTGTAGAGGGCGCCCTGGTACCCCACAGGCTCCGTTTGCGGTTAGGTTTTATTTAGACCCCCCTAACCATTCATTCCTAGGCACGGTACGCATCACACCATAAATTAGGGGTCACCTATTAGGTGGACTTTTACCACCGGAACAGGCAGTACTTACCTTACCAGTCAGGCTAAGGCCTGGGTGCCTCTGCTGTACGTAGGAGACGTCTCCATTCGACTCGGTCCATGGCTGCCCGTTGCCAGCCACGCATTCTGCGAAGGGTCCGCAGATCGTCCTCAACTTGATCGACCCATCTTGCTCGCTGCGCACCACGTCGTCTTGTGCCGGTCGGATTGTTTTCGAGAACCATTTTCACCGGGTTGGTATCCGACATTCTGGTGACATGCCCGGCCCACCGCAGCCTCCCAATTTTTGCGAGGTGGACAATGGTTGGTTCTCCAGCAGCTGGTGCAATTCATGGTTCATCCGCCTTCTCCACGTTCCGTCTTCCATCTGCACTCCGCCGTAGATGGTCCGCAACACCTTCCGTTCGAAAACACCAAGGGCGCGTTGATCCTCTGCACGTAGGGTCCATGTTTCGTGCCCATAGAGGAGTACCGGTCTAATCAGCGTCTTGTAGATGGTCAACTTCGTGCGATGGCGAACTTTGCTCGATCGGAGCGTTCTGCGGAGTCCAAAGTAGGCACGATTTCCAGCAACGATGCGTCTCTGGATTTCTCTGCTGGTGTCGTTGTCGGCGGTCACCAGTGAGCCCAAGTACACGAATTCTTCGACAACCTCGATTTCATCACCGTCAATATGAACTCGAGGTGGGGGGCGTGCCGTGTCTTCTCTTGAGCCCCTCGCTATCATGTACTTCGTCTTTGACACATTGATGTTCAGTCCGATTCGCCTAGCTTCAGCCCTTAGTCGGATGTACGTATCCGCCATCGTCTCAAAGTTCCGTGCTACGATATCAATGTCGTCGGCGAAACCAAGTAACTGAACGGACTTTCTGAAAATCGTGCCACTCGTGTCTATCCCGCTCTTCTTATCACACCCTCTAAAGCAATGTTGAACAGTAAACACGAAAGGCCATCACCTTGCCGTAACCCTCTGCGAGATTCGAAGGGACTCGAGAGTGTCCCTGATACTCGGACTACGCACATCACTCGCTCCATCGTCGCCTTGATCAATCTTATCAGTTTGTCCGGGAAACCGTATTCGTGCATAATCTGCCATAGCTGTTCTCGATCGATTGTATCATAGGCCGATTTAAAATCGATGAATAAATGATGTGTGGGTACATTGTATTCGCGGCATTTCTGCAACACCTGGCGGATGGCGAATATCTGGTCCGTTGTTGCTCGTTCGCCCATAAATCCTGCCTGATATTGTCCAACGAATTCTCTAGCAATTGGTGATAGACGGCGGCATAGAATTTGGGAGAGTACCTTGTAGGCGGCGCTCAAAATTGTGATTGCACGATAATTGGCGCAATCCAACTTGTCGCCCTTTTTGTAGATGGGAACACACGACACCTTCCATCCACTCCTCCGGCAATACTTCCTCCCCCAAATCTTGGAAATAACCCAGTGCAGCGCTCTTGCCAGTGCATCACCACCGTATTTTAGCAATCGCTAGGAAGTTGGTCCACTCAGCGGCTTTGTTGTTTTTCAACCGTCTAATCTCCGTTTCTACCTCTTGGAGATCTGGAGGCGGAAGTCTTTCGTCGTCCGCGCGTGCTCCCAAAGTTATTTCCGTGCCACCTCCGCTACTGGCCACATCACCATTAAGGTGCTCATCGTAGTGCTGCCGCCACCTTCGACCACCTCACGTTCGTTCGTGAGAAGATTTCCGTCAAAGTCTCTACACATGTCGGCTTGTGGCACAAAGCCTTTGCGCGAACGGTTAAGCTTCTCGTAGAACTTCCGTGTGTCTTTAGCGCGGAACAGCTCTTCCATCGCTTCGCGATCTCGTTCTTCTTGATGGCGCTTTTTTCTTCGGAAGATCGAGTTTTGTCTGTTCCGCGCCTGTTTATACCGTGCCTCGTTCGCTCTCGTGCGGTGTTGCAGCATTCTCGCCCATGCTGCATTCTTCTCATTCTTCAACTGCTCGCATTCGCCGTCGTACCAGTCATTTCTCTGATTCGGGGCCGCTGGACCTAGTGCTGCTGTTGCGGTGCTACCTATGGCGGATCTTATGTGCCTCCAGCCATCTTCAAGAGTGGCGGCGCCGAGCTGCTCTTCCGTTGTAGGGCCACTTCCAACTGCTGCGCGTATTCTTGA